>NC_072465.1:15764206-15974206 GCF_027596085.1 Anoplopoma fimbria
GGCAACCTTGAACCTGTTACCATATGACCTTGATCAACTCGTGTTTTTATGCACTTTGTTAATATTAGTAAAAAATAATGTGTAATGCAAGTGAACAAGAAAATGTTGATAACACAGTTGACAAGCCATTAACCCACTCAATGTAAAACCCAAATTATTGATGAAATATTGAAGAGGAGAAGGAAAAACTTACCCAACTGTTTTCAAATTTACCACCACTGCAGGAAATAACATCACGTGGTGTTGGACATGTGACTTTGGAGCAAACCACTGCTGAATTATAGGGGTTTTGTCAGTGGGTAACACGGTTGACGGAAATTTCTCGGACACGCATAAAGTGGATAATTTAATGTTTATTAATAATTAGAATTGTTTTTCAAACACCTTCATCATATTATAATGATTATTTCCAACAAATAATGATGAAAATAATTCTCAAAAACGCATAGTTTATTGTTTTTTCTTAAAGCAACACCTGACATTCAGCAATTAGGACAGCACAAAAACAGCGACTTCTAGTATAGAATATGCATTTTCTGAAAAAAATAATATGGAACTGGTTGAAATTTTTAAGTGAAATGAAAAATAACTCTGCCCCAATATAAAATATATTATTGATTAGTATTATTAATGGAAAATATTTTGTACAATTTATAAATACAACCCATGGACATGACATGTACCCCTAATTATAGAATGACTCCCAAAGCACATTTTCCCTGCACTCAACCTGAAAAGGGGGACAATCAATAAAGTGGTCTAGACTCAAGCGCGTCTAGTGCTAAAGACAAGCAATCATCAATTCTCCTTATGTTACATTACTGTATATCCAGACAAGATAAATAAGACAATGCAGCATCCTAAAAGCACAGAAATTAGAAGATATAGAGTTTGGAAAATTAAGATTTTATTGCAAGAGTGTATAAAACATGAGTCAATATTAAAGTTATTCTGCAGGCTTCCTTCCTCGTTTCCCGGTTACTTTAGCAGCAGGGGCGTCGTCGGTTGCTTTAGCAGCCTTGCTCTGAGTCGCCTTTCCCGCCTTTGCCTCCTTGGTAGTCTTTGTCGCTTTAGTTTTGGCTGTATCAGAAGCTCCCTCACCATCCTCCTTTTCTGCAACTTTTTTGCTTTTGGCTTCTTTGCTGGAGCAACCTTTGAGGCGGTGGGCTCTGAGGTAGCAGGTTCCTTTTCTTTCTTAGACTTTTTGGGAGGCTTGGGTTCCTAATAATTAAAAAAAAAAAAAATTAAATTAAAGTCAGTCAAGGCTGTCATAATGTAATCATCAAGTCCAAGCAGTGTCATCAAGCCCCAGAATAGTTTAAAGTTCTGAATTCTCATTCCTATTATTAGTTTGATTCCACTGAATTGTTGACAGGATATTGCAGTGGAAGAGCAGGTGCTCAGCCAACCCACTTAGTAAGAAAGGGTTTAATAAAAAATGTTTTGAAAAACTATTCCATGAACACACTCCCCTCCCCCCATGTGTAACTTTAAAACTTTGACTACATTGCAGATACTAAAGTAGATAGCAACACTTGTCATTGTTCCGCCCCCCCAAATCTCAAAGCACATACACATTGCCTCACCTCCTTTGGCTTGTCCTCTTCATTGGCAGCCTCTTTCTTCTTCGTGGGACCTTTAAGAAGTTACAGGCTATTAAAAAAAACCCAGACACCTCTTAAAATAACTTATAAAAGTGCTTTTACTCACTATTCATACCTGCTTTCTTGGGCTTCTTGGCTTCATCCTTGGCTGCTTTTTGCACATTGGGATCCACGTTCTCAGCTTTTGGCTTTGCGTCCTTCACTTTTGGTGCAAGCTAGTGTCAAGAGGACAAAAAAAAATATATATAGAAGAGATTAACAGAGTTATTAGACCCGCTTTGATGAAACTGTATTTAGACCTCTTACCCTAAATTTCCCCGTTGCGCCGGTGGTGACATTGGAGTTAGCAGGCCGCACCAGCGTGCCAGTCTCGATTCCTTTCTTCAGGGCCCTCCGGACCAAGTGCTTCAACCTCACCAAATCCACAGAGGGGTACTGCTGTTTGATATAGTTCTGGATCGCTTGGGAGGAGACCCCTTTGCGCGAGTCCAACTCCTGCAGTGCTTCTTTCACCATAATTGCTGTGGAGGGATGAGTTGCAAGTTTGCGCAGCGCCGCAGCATCTAAAAAGGGCAAAAAGGACGGTGTGAAGTGTAAACGACGGGTTCAAACGTCACGTTATCTGGTTAATATATATATATAAGAACAAGCGGACCTGATTTCTTCTCTTCCACCGGCGCATCAGCGGAGTCTGCTGCTGGCTTTTTGGGAGGCATTTTCTGAGAATTCAATATAAAAAGAAAAATAAGACAGTAAAGTCAGCACGTTACGTGAAGTTGGCGTGTAGGCTATGCTGGTCTCCGTCTTTATGCAGCGTCTTCCGGTAAAATGAGAGCAGGTGAATCTCATCAGCATCAGGTGCGATCAATTAGGGTTTGTAAACGAAAGCCGTCAGAGATGTTAGTTCAGACGCCTGCTTGAGGCACCTTTGAATTCTTTGAACGTGCCATCTTACCTCAGCAATCATTCTTTTGCAATATTATAAAGAAATACTTTTTTTTTTTTTTTTTATTAGTTCAAATTCGAAACCTATAAACATAGTCGAAAATGTCTTAAAATGTCTAATCGTGAATATAACATTGTCCAGAAAACCTTCACTGACTGTCAGTCATGGACTTTCCCATCCACTGAGACTTACAATATATGAGTCAAAAAAACACTGTCAAACTTTTGTTCACATAAGATACAATAAAAATACAAATAAAGCAATAATGACCTTCAAGTGTTTTCCCCTTCACCACAGAGACACAGATGGCGATGGGTAAAACCTATTGGATACCTTTGCCCTTCACCAGGTAGCTCACACTCTGACACATTCAGTCTAAATAAACAACATGTACTGGGGCTTCACACACTTTTTCAAGTGCTGTTTTTGTTTCTGTGGGTCATCTTATAGTGTTATTTAATTCAGATATTGTGTTTTTTCAAAATTAAATGCGAGGAGGTTTTCTGACTGGCTGGACGCACGCTGTAGGTCATCTATCTCATGTGTGAGTTAATCTCTTATCTTGAAGATTATTGTGCACTAATATGGGTAGATGTGGACTTGCAAGCATCAAATAAGTGTTGCAATCATTCTGTATATCACTGAAGTTTTATCAGTTGTCATTGCGTTTATGTCTCTTGTTAACTTATTGTTTTACCAACAGATTCCTTTCATGAGATCAAAAGGTCAGTCCATGATATCTTTATTTTCTTTGTCTACCCGTTAGTATCACATATGTATGCTATTAATTTGACAAAGTGTCCACATAGTTTTCTTGGACAATGTGTTTTCTTTGTATTATTATCATGTTTATACAATTAAGTATTCAACACAACATGTGTTTAAAAAACATAGAACAAGGAGTATAATCCGTCCTGCTATTTTGGGAAAACACCCAACTGGTTCTCATGATTGGCACAATTCTGGTGAAGCAGAGACGGTATTTAATAATTACACTTTTATATTGGAATAAATAATTTACTGTGACGCATAAAAGTGATGGATCAATTGTATTCCCTCTACCTGGATAAATTGTTTCTACTGTTCAAACGTCACAGATTTTATTTATAATTTGTATGTTTTCTGATATATTTATTAATTTAAGCTGACAACATTCAATGGCAGGTCTAAATGTCAACAGCTACATTTATTGTAATTACTGTTCAGGGTCTCCAGCTTTGGAAGTGGGAAGCTCGGGGCTGATGGGACTACTAACACTTATGATCTGAACCATCCCTCTCAGCAGTTATTCATTTGTAAATGATTAAATGGATGTAGAATTTGAAAATATTAAACTTTGGCGCTACCAAGTGGTGGTATCAAAAATACTCTGTTGCGGACAGCTATTGTCCTACAGATTCAAAGTAAATGGAGAACGAAGGGCTAATAGCAACCTGTGGACGACATTAATAGGTCTGACTAGCAGCTTTCACTCTTATCCCAACTACAACACCAGTGTCAGGTGACAACTGTAGTTATCTTAGCAATGTGTGTGTTTTTTGTCCTCATTCATGTTGATATGCCACAGTTCTGACTATTGTCTATGAAAACCATGACTATATATTTTATATTCAATTTTGCCAAGCACAAGCATGATCTTCAGATGACGAAGCCTTTTCATTTTTAGCTTTGAGTTTTTCCTCTTTTACAGCCCAAGCAAAGTAATCTAATTTAATTCTTGCATTCCAACTGTAAAAAGTAAAAACGCAAATTAACAAAAAACTGCTTGGATGGATTGTCTGCATGCATTTGCTTTATTCTTACTCTGAAACCCAACTGCAGTTGAAGGGATTATTTCACTTGGCTACACATCATTATTTTTTTCTGAATATTCTGAGGAAATGTGTTCGCCTAAGGTAAAACGCCTTTTTTGCCTGGTTAAGTTGAAAGAATAATAACATATATGTTCCTCACCATCATCAACCTGTTAACATAGTTTCAGACATTCATTCTGGCAGCAGCTCAAAACAACTGAGCTCCTCATCAGATGCAGATTAGGGGCTCAAGGGGCTCAAAGGCTTCTTGGATGTTAGAAAGGAAAGAGCTTGTTAAATTGTAGTCAGAGACTCCTATGTCAGAGACACTTAGGAATTAAGTGTTTGGCCTGTTATTGCAAATGGTTATTCAGTTAGATTTGGTGTAAAAGATTAATAACTGATGCCTGTTAGCATACAGTACGAGAACAAAACCTTAAAAAGGCAACAAATCCTAAATGCAAAAGGGAAGGAACTGCAGCAGCAAATGTTATTGGTATGATGGTAAACGCAGAGCATAGTGAGAACTGTATAGTAGGTTATACAGGCCACCCGGTACACTTGTATGAGTGTGATGGTATTACTAGTCAGGTGAAAGCCAAACATATGACCCATCAATGAACCACTGATGCTGAAGCATGAATCAAATAATGATAGTCAATCTGACTGATGCAAACACAACTTCAGTCCTCCACCTGATGAACTCTGATGATCCATATTTTCCCAGCAGACTTTATCATTCACATTATAGAGAGCAGTTTCGAGAGAGTAATAACAAAACTCCACTCTTTGTCTGTATGTACTATGTATTCTGCCTTCCTCAAAATGAAGACAGACCTATTACAAAAACCTTTTGCAATTGAAACGGCCCCTTCCTGCTCATACAAAGGTGGAGGATTAATATCATTTGTTTGATTTTAGTTTTAATTTATGCCAGGAAGTAAGGTGTTTTAAAAGAGTCCATGGAAAATGTGGGGGCAATGACTTCACTCAAATAACAACTAGAGTTAAAAACACCTGTGCAGGATAGTTCTGGAAATATGAAGTGAAAGAGATGTAGATGTAAGTGTTGATTGATCAGGAAAAAAAATGTACAGCATGTTTTGCTTTGAGCA
This sequence comes from Anoplopoma fimbria, assembly GCF_027596085.1. Lineage (NCBI taxonomy): Eukaryota > Metazoa > Chordata > Actinopteri > Perciformes > Anoplopomatidae > Anoplopoma > Anoplopoma fimbria. The sequence goes on from NC_072465.1 coordinate 15,769,665, forward strand.
GACAATGAAAATGCTAAGTGTGTGTACAGGTGTGAGTATTTTGTGAGCAAATGGTGAACAAACTCTTTCATTTTCTTCTGAACTATTTAGCAAATACTGTGGCCCACCTTATCTAACTACATCGCATGTTCTAAGTAGATGTAAAGCGGGGGTGTTTCTGTGGCCTATCAGTTTGTGTGATTCAGTGTTGATGCTAGCTGTGGTTTTCCTGAGAGCAAGTTCACACAATGACACTTGAGTACATGAAAGTCCACATAGTCAAGTATCTTCTCTCTAGACAGTCTTAGTATTCGGCTTCATCATGGCTGGACGCCTGCTGTTTGTCATCCTCATGTGTAAGTTAATCCTCCTATAGGTTCTCTCATCATTTATGTAGTATATTACAAACTATAATGCAGTTTCCATCCGGCAAACATGACATTAATATATAATGTCTGCCATATAGTATCAGCATGAAATACCATATTTATGTTTAATCTTTTTTATGGTTGCTGATTTTATCTTATGTGTTCTTATTTCCTGTGTTGTTGCTCTGTGCCGTTTATTTGTGAACTTATTGTAGAACTGCAGTACAGAGTCTTATTTCCTTATTTGGACAAACAGTGTCTTGATCTTGACTCCAACCTCTGTTTGACAGAATTTCACATTGGGTGGAATTTTCATCATCAACATTTCTTTTGAAAGTATTAATGACGTATTATGTTTGCCTTGTCAACATTTTGTATTTCCAACAGATTCCTTTCATAAGATTGAAACACAAGGTCAGTCTCTGATCTATTTATCTTTCATGTGTAGCTGTGCTGTTTTCACTGTAGGGTAGTTTATTATAGTCGTTTATTAATTTGAATATTTTTACACTATTTCACACCAGTAATTCACCATATTAATGAAATTATTTAGTCTAATATTTCATAGGTTTACCTCTGAATTTTCAGCTCGTCGGTTTGGGTTTTCTGAAAAAAAGAGGAACAAACTAATGATTCAACCACTTCCATGTTACATTAAGATGCTGCCTGTGGGATGAAATGTTTTTTGCCTTTTTTGTTGTCAGATTTAGGCTTTATTATGCATTATGGTTATTTATTACAGTGTAACTTACACTCACACAGTTATTATTATACACAATTAAGTTGAATGTTAATGATAAAACACAATGACTGAGCTGTAACAGTATGACATGATGATGGTCTTTTCATTCATCTCTTAATAGGTGAAAAACCACAATTGTCTCTTCATCATTCTTACGGTGAACATGTTATCTTTACTTGCTCTCTGCCTGGATCTGTTAATCAAAATACAAGATGTAACCTGTACCTTGGAGAAGCAAGTCATCCCGTCCTAAATACAATCGTCTGGAAGAAAAAGTCCTCAACCAAACAGTGGTTCTGCCAGTTTACTGTCAAAATTGATGATTTGCTGAGACAGCTACATTTTCTTCAAAGAAGCGATGCCAGCTGTGATTACAGTTTGGGAAGTGAACCCAACTCTTTGTCTCCTCGCAGTGATGGATACAGTTTGAATGGTGAGTTGGCAAAGACATGGACACACATGCTACAGAAACTTAACTGGATGTGACACAACACTTGAAATTAATGATTGTAATAAAGTGAATTTCCACTGAATGTGTAAATTCAGACAAATATCACAAATTATTTCTCCACAATTGAGTCTTTTATTGCATGTCATTTAAAATGTTTCTATATGATGCTGTGACAGCAAAATCAGAATCGAGTTAAATGGCCAAGTACAAGACATTTTTCTGACAGGACAGCTGGTTTTTAGGACAGTGACGGCCAAATAGAGTGCTGCACGTATGACATATATGTCGAGGCCAGCTCTGGAAGTTAGCATCACACTGGTCCCCTTGAAATCCCCATTTGGTTTCGGATTATTGCAAAAAAAAAAATAGGCTGTGCGGCAAACAAATGTTTTTGATACTTAATCGTTTTCTTCATCAAGATTATTCTCACAAATGACTAACACTTTAGGGTTTTTAAGCAGAAGTGGCTGCCATTCCTGCAGCGCTCTATGGAGGTTAGGGTCGTTGTTGATTGAACAGAAAGAGCTTATCACTCACTTTTCAAAGTTGTAGTTGCACAAAGGTATAAAGTTAAGTTACTTTTAGTTCATGTATATTGCTACCACACACACACACACACACACACACACACACACACACACACACACACACACACACACACACACACACACACACACACACACCAGTTTGTCTGGTGTGTGTGTCTCTCTCTCTCTCTCTCTCTCTCTCTCTCTCTCTCTCTCTCTCTATATATATATATATATATATATATATATATATATATATATATATATATATATATATATTTATATATATATTTGACCTTAGGCCACTCTTCTTCAATGGCTAAAATCAGCATAAATGTTCTCTGATTTCCTTTTTTTTTTTAAAGGTTCTTAAGTCATTGCATAAGAAACCCACCAAAATGTTTTGTACATATGGAAAATTGACAGACAAATTCCGTTTCCTTTTACTGTAGATATTGTGAAAAAAGAATCAAGCATGGCCTCCACAAAATCAGCACTGAATATGAATAAAGGTAGGAATTACAATAGCAATCCAGAATATCCTCACATATTACTTTAAAATATATATTTTAAGTTTTTGTGTGTGTATTTATTCACCAGATTTTACTGATAGCAGTTCTAGTGCTCCCACTTTTTTAATTGCTGGGAAACCAGCATCAGTTAACACAATTCTAGATGTATTATATGTGACATTATTGAATCACAATTTGTTTCTTCTCCTACTGCCTCCTTTTTTTTAATGCAGTTTTCTTCTTTCACTAGGTCTGACTGTTGGATCAAGCAACACTGGTAGTTTTATCTCTTCTTCCCTAACACCAGTGAAACCAACATCAGGTGACACTAATACTTCGTTTTTAAATAATTTACTGTGAATAAAAATAATTCACTGTAATGCTACATTAACTTAACTGTATGTGACACAACACTTGAAATTAATTATTGTAAAAAAGTTAATTTCCACTGAATGTGTGAATTCAGACAAACGTCACAAATGATTTCTCCACAATTGAGTATTTTATTGTATGTCATTTAATATGTTTCTATATGATGCTGTGACAGCAAAATCAGAATCGAGTTAAATGGCCAAGTACAAGAATTTTTCAAAAAAACTTACTTAATTGTTTTTCCATCAAGATAATCCTCACAAATGACCAACACTTTAGGACTTTTTAAGCAGAAGTGGCTGCCATTCCTGCAGTGCTCTATGGAGGTTAGTGTCGTTGTTGACGTTGGGGTCGTTGTTGACGTTAGGGTCGTTGTTTACTTTTGTAATTCCTGGGAAACCAGCATTAGTTAACACAATTCTAGATGTATTATATGTGACATTAATGAAACACAAATAGTTTCTTCTCTTACTGCCTGCTCAAGAGATTGCACAAATACTATCCCACACTAATGTTCACACATGAAGCTGAAAGGTCCACATTTTCTTTGTTGTAGATATTGTGGAGTCAAGCATGACGCAGACTGATCCAGCATCTACTATGACCACAGGTAGGATATACATTTAAATAGAAATTCAGATCATAACCAAAAACTACTTACTATGTTTGTTATTTTGAAAAGTTTTAAAAGTTTTGTATTCAGCAGGTCTGACTGTTAGCAGGCTCCTTTCTTACACTCCTGTAACTCCTATTAAACAAACATCAGGTAAAAGAAATACAGATAAATGAAGTTTGACTTTTATCAATCACATATCATATGTGTATTTTGCTATATGTGAGTGTTATGACTGTATTCTCTCTCAAATGTTTTTCTTTTATCTGAGCATTTTGACAAATATACATATATATGAGCATACAATATGATACAATATACTCTTTTTTGATTTTCTTTATCATATGTTAATAAAAATAACAGTAATAACAAAATAAAAGTATAAATTCCTTTTTTTTAAATGCAGTTTTCTTCTTTAATTAGATCTGACTGTTGGATCAAGCAACACTGGTAGTTTTATTTCTTCTTCCCTAACACCAGTGAAACCAACATCAGGTGACACTAATACTTAGTTTTTAAATAATTCACTGTGACTTTTTGTGGCAATTCATGCCTTTATTAGATAGTGACAAAAGACAGGAAGGCAGGGAGCGAGAGATTCTGCAAAGATGTATTTAGAAACCTTTAGAAATGCAATGTATGTCATTTTTATAATCATTTAATATTGTCACTACTGACACTCCTATGAATCTAGCAACAGGACACAATATTAAAGGTGACAAAATCATATGGTCAAATTCTTTGCTATGAATGTTTTGTTTTTGTTTATGCCTGTAGGTCAGACTCTGTCTAACACTAGCTCTCTCCCTGTAACTCCACCTAATCCACCATCAGGTGAGTAAAACGTATGTGCTAATTTACAGATGAGATCCAATTCATTTTTGTTTAGTATTTTCTTCCCAATACAATTTTGCATATTTTGCAAGTTAGTTTGACTAATGCAAACATGTCCTTCTCGCAAAAAGTGAACAAATACTTAACATTTAATATTATTGTTAGACATTGTCACCACCTCATCAGCAGTGGACATATCAGGTGTTTTTGCTGGGTTTGAGCACTTTGTATTGCCTTACAGTGTCACAGTGCAGCCACCTTCTCTGTGATTATTATACTGAATTCAATGGTTATTCATGTTCACAACTTGTTTTACATGTTTAATTTATATCAGTTGCAAAGCAATACACTGGCCCTCATTTTTCAAATATTTGGTGTGCCATTAGTATGCATTCACACACATTCATGCTTTTGTGTTAAAGATAAAACTGGAACTGACTTGGTTGTGGCTTCCAAAACAGGAACAGGGATGTGGATGCTCAAGATAGTTGCTGCTTGTCTTGGAGGTGTTTTCGCACTTGGACTGGCACTTCTCTGTACCAAAAGAAGATTGCGTGAGAACTTGATTCATGTATCTGTAAAAGTCTTTTTTTTCTCCTCCCTGCTGTTTTTGGGAGATTTCAAAGAATCTGAGCAGATGATCAGGCTAAAGGAGCTAAATCCCCTTTAAAACAAATGCATGCACATAACTCTCTGTTTAATCAACAATATAAATGACCATGAATGCATGAATATGAATGGACGTTAATAGTCACACACCTGTGTATGAAGCAACCAAGCATTTCAGAAAAGGCTGCCATACAAGCACAACTTCAGGGCTCTGCCTGAACTAACATTAGGCTTTTCTCCCTTTGGTATTTTTCAGAAAGATGTTGTAACAAGAGGTAAGATTTATTTAATGATGCATTAAATATCACAATTTTTATTTTTTTCAAAAGATGATCTTATTCACTGTAAGTAGCTGCAGCAGGACGTTAGTTGTTGAATGAGGGGAGAGAATTCATTCACCATCCTCAACTTCCCCATTAAACCCTGAGCATTATAAGAGGCCAGTGGTCTCAGAGGTGTTTGGAGAAAGAAATATATCCATCTGGATATTATGTTTATTATCCTACAGTGCATTTTGTTTCTTGTATAATGAGGACACACTTACTTTCTAATAACACTTGTTCCCATTTAGGTCACAAGCCAATGTCACAGGTAATGTGGGCAGTAGATTCTTTCTAATCACAGTATTAGAAAGTAGTATATTGGATTTATATTTTGGTCTTTCAGTGTATTAAAGTGTGTTTTACCTTATATTGCAGATGACATAATGTGCATGAGAAATCTTGACCATGGAGGATCGGTAATTGAAAAATATAACCTTGTTCTCTCTCAGTTGCAACATTCACGTCACCTTAAATAATCAAATGATTAGCCTTTCAAATAGCAAAGCTCCTCAAGATGGATTACAGTAATGTGTCAATTTATTTATGAATTCTTCTCACTTCCTCTCCCCTCTTTCCTCTTGTCTTTAGTTACCTGAAGATAATGATGGAGCCTACAGTATGATCACCTCAGCACCGGCTGCTGACTGTTTTACTGGTGGGCTGCTTTTCTCTTTACACCTACTTGAATGTAGAGTGTGGTTCTTTTACATGGTGGAGATCAGGTCTTTATTCTTTACATAATGTATATCATGTACAATAAAAAAGAGAATCTCAATTTGGTTCTTGGCATAATATCCCAGAAGGTGTATGACTGATATAGTTAGATTTATATGCCCTTTAGCTACAATAATTACATCATACACTATTAATATAAACTACTGTATTTTATAAGAAACACAACAACAAACAACCCTACCCCATTTTAGTGTGTTATCACAAGCAATTGTCCCAGAAAAGGCTTTTATTTCCATAATACTTTTACTGGCTTGTGTTATAGGCTGATAATAATTGACTGAAATCTTATTAAAGACGACTCAATTTAGTGGAGCACAATTACTTTTTATAAATTAATTCTAAACATAGATCAGGTAGACTTTACTGTTGGCTTTTTACAGACGGTGCATTCAAATGTCAACCTTGACAGAAAACATCATTAGTGAGCTGTTCTCTTTCACATTTGCAGGTCCTGAGAAACTGAAGGAGCAAGAGGCTCAAAATGAGGATGTAAGTGAGCGTTGCACAGTGATGAATATGTAGGAATATAGGTTTATAGAAGCTATAGACTTAAAGAGTTCTTACAGTTGGTTTCTTTCTTCTCCAGTCTGCCATTTATCATGTGTACTCCACCATCTCCGAGAAGCCTCCTCCATCAGCCCTGAAGGACATGGTGTACAGCACCCTGCAGGCACATTGAAGCATAAACCTTTCATACCATGTAGAGAAATAGAAATCAGACAGCCTAAATAATTGTTATTAATCCATGTTTATATTCTAAAAGTTCATTTTTTAATTCTTCATGTTTTTGTAAAATTGATTATATATGTGATCTGGTGTTAACCTGTGAAAAGACACTGACGCATGAAACAGGCCTCAGCTGGGTGGCTTTTTAGCTTCCATTAGCACATTTCATATTTTGTTTGACACGAATAAAAGATGATTGGATTTTCATATAGAAATACATTAAAATTTATGTTTCTAATTTTGTTGCATTTATGGTTAAATAGGTGCACAAAATGGGTGAGGATGTGATCTAAAAGGGTAAAAAGTCAACTTCATTTCATCTTGACTTGTATTCTTCATGATTATTTTGTAATGCTGGAGGATGTTGATATAGTCTCAAAACCAGATTGTAGCAAACTTAAATATTTAAATAAAAGATGTCTAAGGATTTTTCATGAATGCTGTTACCATAGAATAGCATAAGCTTGCTCCTTTAGTACCTGTAACAAAATAAGTAAGTAGTTACTGTGCTAGCAAGCTGGAAATAGTAGACTTGCTAGCAAGTATAAATGGGTGTCCATTAGCAGTGCTGAATAGCTAGGGGAATACCTCTTATTATCAACCTAGCTTACTTCCTGTCTGACAGTTAAATGATTAACAAGGGTGCTGCAAGCGCCAGGTTAAGCGAGGCAAAGTGCATACTGGTAGATTAAGGCAGAAGCGTAGGGTCATTGTTAGCCTACAGGTAAGACAGGGCGTCCCCTGCCTGCTACATATCACATTGGGTTTGACGGGCATGTCAAGTGAGGTTCTTCAGGTAGGTCTTGTGAAGATGCAGTACCCATACGTACAGACCAAAAGGGAACAACTATAAATCCAAAATCTAAATATTAAATTGATATCCTACATGTAACACTAAATCGTAACAGAAACATGTTTGTTACACTCTGTTGGTTGGTCTACATACTCCCGTTTAGACTAAGCTTGATTATTTTCGAACAACCGTAAGGACGCTGTTGCACATAACTCACCTCTTCAAGAAGTACTACCCTGAGCCTTCCACGTAGCACTTATTTTATTCGTATCAGTTCGTTGCACTTATTGTATTTGTATTAGTTTGTTGCACTTATTGTTTTCGTAGTAATTTGCTTCTGCACTATACTTTTGCTCTGGTTTATGCTCTTAGATGCTTGTTTAAGAAAGGAGATGCACTTATGACTTCTGGTGACTAGTAGTTCTCTTGAATACCTATGTTGAATACACTTATTGTCAGTCGCTTTGGATAAAAGCGTCTGCTAAATGACTGTAATGTAATGGAAGAGCAAATTAACTGTGCCTATTGGTATCATTTATTCATATTTGTTACTCCCTGAGTATTTGCAGTTTTTAAAAATATACCTCTTTAGACATAACTGAATACTATCTGTATTTAAGGAGTTTATCACTTTAACACTAAATTAAGATGTGTGGCTTCAGTTTTTGCACAAGTCAGCACTAGTTTAGAAAAAGCAACGAGTAAAACTAATAATATGAACGACAATAAGAAAGCAACTGACTGAGAAACTTAAATTTGTCTGACCAGTAAGCCATCACTTTGGTAGATGTGATCTAAATATACAGTGACACAAATACTGGGGCTTTATAAATGTTGTCAAGTGTGTGTGTTCATGTGGCCTCTCTATCAGCGTGGCTCACGTCTGACGCCTGCTGTGGTTTTCCTGAGAACATGTTCGGCAAAATGACATTCTCAGTAAGTGACAGACACAAAAGTGTTGTGTTTAAAAGACTCTTGGACATTCACATCATTCAGACTCATCATGGCTGGACGCCTGCTGTTAGTCGTCCTCATGTGTAAGTCAAACCTCTTGTCATTTTCTTTCCTTGTAAACTTTTATCGGTGGGGAGTTTTTTCTGTATCGATTCGAGGGTCCTGGGACAGAGGATGTCGTATGTGCACAGATTGTAAATCCCTCTGAGGCAAAGTTATGATTTGTGATTTTGGGGTAAACAAAATAAATTGAATTGAAATAAATATAGCTACTCACCAATACAGGAACATTTTATTTGCCAATTGCCAGATTAATCGTATGTCAGCCCATTATGTATTCATGCCAGAATGTTTAATTACATTTTTACATCAGGTAATTTTCTTCTCTAACAGATCCCTTTTCTGAGATGAAAGCACAAGGTCAGTCCCTGAGTTTAATATTAGTTATTAGAAGAAATGTCATCACAGTAAGCACTGTTTGGCACATAGTTGGCTGTACAGTACTCTTAACTTTTCTATGCTGTTTATTAATAAATCACAGTTGTTCATTTGGGATTTTCTTATCTTAATGCAGCTGTTAAGTATGTCAAGCAAATATATTTATCATCAGAATAATTGTAAGTAAAAGCAATTTTCAGTTATGTAATGCAACACACATTTACATTTTCAGCATCTCTTCTACCAAAACTGACAGTGAATCCACCGGTGATCACAGAGACAGACTCAGTCACACTGAACTGTCAGACTCCATCATTTGCTTCGGTAACTCTGTGTAGTTTCTACGATTTAAGTAGAGGAACCATTGGAGTCCCCTCATGTCAGCAAACAATGACAGGAGCTGAGCTGTTGAAGATGTCACAACAGAGATCACCTGCTGAGGTTCAAGTGACGTGTTTTTACACCGTGAAGCTTGGAGAAAAAATCTATCTATCTCCACACAGTGACACATCCTCCATCAGAATACATAGTAAGTGACTGCTTTTCACATCTGATATTATAATGTATTGATACAGTATTGGCACAAGAAAATTGATTCTGTCCGATTCATAGAATTCTGAATGAGTGAAATCCGGCATGGAACAACTCCATGTTTGTGTCTGTAATCAAATGAATGCCATTTGAGATGTTAAATTATTGCTTATTGCCCTATTTTCACAATAACATCAACACACAAATACTCACAACATAAACATAAATACCTATGCATACCCATGGCCACAATTGGAATACAAAAGATTTTACTTCGGTTTCTTATTTTGTGAAAATAACCGCTCAAGTGACAACATGAATACAATGTCCTAAACAGTTGTCCACACATGAAATTGACAGGTTCAAATTCATCTTCCTTTATAGAAGTTGAGGAAAAAGAGCCACACAAGACGCAGACTATGCCGGCATTTACTATGACCACAGGTAGGACATATATTTAAATAGAAATCCAGAACATTATCAAAAATCAATTACTAAATTTGTTATTTATAAAGTTTTATGATTTTTATTCAGCAGGTCTGACTGTTAGCAGGACCCATGCCTCCGCTCCTGTAACTCCTGTAACTCTTGTAACATCAGGTAACAAAATTTCAGGTAAGTAAAATGTCACTTTAATAAATCACAATTCATGTGTTTCTGAATATTAAGGCTATATTAAAGTGTACTTTTGTTCATTCACCAGGGTGGACTGTTAGTACGTCAAGCAACACTGTTAGCTTAATATCTACTTTTCAAACAACAGTGAAGCCAGCATCAGGTAATTATTACGTTTTTCAACAATTCAGCATCTTTCAAAGTGTTTATATACACACGTCCTGATATTCATATGTGAAACACTGAATATGGTTATAAGAAGTGATTATCCTGAGTCTCCGTCACAGCACATACGAAGGTGATGGTTGCTGATGGTTCTCACATAGTGTGTGATAGAGATGCAGTTGCTTATGCTTATGTGAAGTTAACTTTCATTTTGTGCAGAGGCTAGTATACATTCTTCAAGTAAAATAAAGCTATTAAGCAGCACACAAAAACAGTTCCCTGCTTAACATTTAAGACAATATTTGGATTTGATGTTAATATGTTTTGGTCCCTTCAAAAAACAGATATTATGATGACTGTGAATCCAGAATCTGGCGCTAAAATAACAGGTAGACTAAAGATTCTTATTATTGCATGAAAATAATATTACTGGTTGAAATACTGTAGTTACGCACAGTCCATGTTCATGTTGTGAGAAGCGAGACTGACGCTTGTTTATGGCTTCTATTTTTGCAAAGCCGAAAGGCGGATATGGAAGTTTGTAGCAGTTGTGGCTGGTTGTGGAGTAACTGTGGGCGTCATCCTGCTGGTTTCTGCACTTCTGTGTAACAAAAGAAGAACTGGTGAGAACTATGTTGATTTGTTTGTCTAATAAAGTCAGACTCCCACTTTTTTAAAGTGGGTTTTCAGCTCTTGAATTGTTTTTCCACAATCATTACATCTTCTGATGTATTCAGTTTAAGAGGTTTAAACAAACAAACTACTAGAATATATATGAACAAGGTAAAAAATGTTAATTTTCAGCAAATGGCTATACAAATATATTTATGCAAAAATGTTTTGCTCTTTCAAGGAAGCTCTTAAGAATCCAGTAGCATTCAATTCAGTTAAATTAACAATACCAAAAGTATAACTCATGAGGAGATGAACTCACACCGATGGTGAAAGAGCCACTGATGGTGATGCAGGAATGAAACCGATGATGGCAGTCAGCTAATGCAGGCGGCTACGGTGCTTCGTGTGTCCTAACACATTTCGGTGTAGCTTGAACACTACGGCTGTCTGCGTTAGATACGCATAAGCCACACCGGCAAAGCTGATGCCACATGCTACCATCCTTTCACCAGCCTGTGTAGGAGGAAAAACACAGCAATTCATACAGGGGCTCTCTAAACCACAACTCAGTGCCAAGACACACACATCTCACTGCTTTACGGAAACCAAAAAGGGCCATACACATGGCTACCACAGGGGAAGTGTCTTAAAGAGTATCCACATCGGCGGACCCATTGAGGTCAGACCCTATAAATATGGACTATTTCAAGTAGAGTCTCTTCACTGAAATAACCTGGGTGGTATATGTAACCTTTCATTCTCTTGACAACTTTGTATTTTGATACATATAGTATATACACAGTATATAGTGACCATCAAATTCTTGAATCCAACCAGATGGACAGTTAACTTTCACTTTTTCTCAGAGAAACACATTATTTGATATACAAACTTTGCATTGAATTGCAAGTCTGGCTGTCTAACCCAGGAATTGAACGCAGGCTCCGCTTGCTGTGAGGCGACAGTGCCACCCACTACACCACCGTGCAGCCGCTTGAATTTCAAGTTGCGGAAAATAATTATCTTACTTTGTTGTCTTTCTTAGGAGCAGCAGGTTCTGAGGAAGTAAAAAGGGGGCAGGAGTCTCAAAATGAAAATGTAAGGGACATTGTTAAATATATGTGCCACATATATTATATATATATATATATATATATATATTAAGAGATGCTACCTTTGGTTTCTTTCTTTTAGTTGGACACATACCTTTTTTACTGCGCCATCTCTGAGGAGCCAGCCCCATCAGCCCTAGAGAGTGTGATGTACAGCACCGTTAAATACTGCACAGAGAAAGAGAAAACTGCCTAACAAACTATTATTTATGTAAACCTTGTTTTTAAAGTTGACTGTTATAACCTAGACTGATCAACCAAACTGTTTATGTAGATGATACCAAACTTCGACTAACAGTTTTAATAGTTTTATGATGTACAAAGCACAGCGTGGGGTGTAAACTGCATTTCACTTTAACTTTTTTTAAATCAAGGCTAAAAATGTATTTAGTCTAACACATATAACTAAAGCAAACGTTTCCTTTATTCCTGTAGGTAATTATTTTCTGTTTTATAATGTTTTCTCCTTAATGTGGATCATATTTTTTGTAACTATATTCTTTGTTGAGTGCACCGCTTTCTTTCCTTTCCTGCTTTAACTCTACTGTTATGAGCCGGTGTTTAATTAATAAAAGTTAAGAAAACAACATGTCTGTATTTTTGTGGCTTCCTTTGTAGGATTTTGCATGAATGTTTTGTTTGGAGAGAAAATCAGGACAATGGAATATCAATTTTGAATTAAACTTATCTCCAGATGGTGTGCTATCGATTCAACTATGTGGGTACAACCCTACGTTGCAATAATCATGCAAGTACATCAACTTCATGAAATTTGTTGTTTCAATTTCTACATTTAGCAACATGAAGAGACAGAGAAAGATTTTTTCTTCTTTATAATACATTATTTCATCGGCCAAGGTGCTGTCAAAACAGATGAATTTTTACTTATTGCCGAAAGATATTTGTTTGCAGCAATAATTACATTATACACTATTACTATGAAATAGTGCATTGTATAAGCACAACAACAAACAACCCATTTTAGTGTATTACCATAAGCAATTGTCCCAAAAAAACTCCTTTTCTGGCTTGTGTTGTAGGCCGATAATAATTCACTGAAATCTTATTAATGACGACTCAATTTAGTGGAGCACAATTACTTTTTATGAATTAATTCTAAACATAGATCAGGTAGACTTTACTGTTGGCTTTTTACAGACGGTGCATTCAAATGTCAACCTTGACAGAAAACATCATTAGTGTGCTGTTCTCTTTCACATTTGCAGGTTCTGAGAAACTGAAGGAGCAAGAGGCTCAAAATGAGGATGTAAGTGAGCGTTGCACAGTGTTGAATTTGAATGCAATATAGGTTTATACAAGCTATAGATTTAAAGAGTTCTTACAGTTGGTTTCTTTCTTCTCCAGTCTGCCATTTTTTAATTCTTCATGTTTTTTGTAAAATGTATTATATATGTGATCTGGTGTTGACCTGTGAAAAGACACTGACGCATGAAACTGGTGTCAGCTGGGTGGCTTTTTAGCTTCCGTTAGCACATTTCATATTTTGTTTGATAGGAAGAAAAGATGATTGGATTTTGATATAGAAATACACAAAAATTGATGTTTCTAATTTTGTTGCATTTATTGTTAAATAGGTGCACAAAATGGGCGGTGATGTGATCTAAAAGGGTAAAAAGGCATCTTCATTTCATCTTGACATGTTTTCTTCATTCTTCATGATTTGTTCTAAATGTTAAACTGATATCCTACATGTGATACTAAATCGTAACAGCAACATGTTTGTTACACTCTGTTGGTTGGTCTACATACTCGAGTTTAGACTAAACTTGATTCTTTTCGAACAACCGTAAGGACTCTGTTGCACATGACACCTCCTTTGCTTTATTAAGGGCCAAGGCACATAACATGTTGATTTGAAGGATGCACCTGGCAAACAAAAGTCCTTCATTGCAAACCATCAGCACGCACACCAGACAGTAATTAACAACACAGGGTCCCACATTGCAATCTGTATTTTGATAAATATATATATATACAGTATATAGTGACCATCAAATTCTTGAATCCAACCAGATGGACAGTTAACTTTCACTTTTTCTCAGAGAAACACATTATTTGATATACAAACTTTTCATTGAATTGCAAGTCTGGCTGTCTAACCCAGGAATTGAATCCAGGCTCCTCTTGCTGTGAGGCGACAGTGCCACCCACTACACCACCGTGCAGCCGCTTGAATTTCAAGTTGCGGAAAATAATTATCTTACTTTGTTGTCTTTCTTAGACTAGCAGTCACATGTTGACTAGCAGTCTAGCAGTCACATGTTTGTTAACAAACCATGCATGTATGAGCGAAATGCAGATTTCTGTGTTGAAAGGTCAGGACAAAAATTGGTAAATGTGGGGGCAATGACTTTACTTAAATTACAACTAGAGCAAAAAACACCTGTGCAGGATAGTTCTGGAAATATGAAGTGAAATGCAGATTACAGTGTTGATTGTTCAGGAAAGAAATGTACTGCATGTTTTGCTAAGAGCAGACCATGAACATGCTAAGTGTGTGTACAGGTGTGATTAGTTTGTGAGCAAATGGTGAACAAACTCTTTCATTTTCTTCTAATAATAATAATAATAATAATAATTGATTGTACTTGTATAGCGCTTTTCTAGTCTTCCGACCACTCAAAGCGCTTTGACATTACTAATCAATCACCCATTCACATCCATTCATACACTGATGACAGGGGCTACCATGCAAGGTGCCACCTGCACATCAGGACCCTAACTAACATTCATACACATACATACACCGCAGGAACAGCCTGCGGGAGCAACTTGGGGTTAAGTGTCTTGCCGAGGACACATCGACATGGACTGCCGGAGCCAGGGATCGAACCCGCCGATCCTCCGATTGAAGGACGACCCTGCTCTCCACTGAGCCACAGCTGAACTATTTAGCAAATACTGTGGCCCACCTTATCTAAATACATCACATGCTCTAAATGGATGTAAAGCGGGGGTGTTTCTGTGGCCTATTAGTTTGTGTGATTCAGCGTTGATGCTAGCTGTGGTTTTCCTGAGAGCAAGTTCGCAAATAAACACCTGAGCACATGAAAGTCCACATAGTCAAGTATCTTCTCTCTAGACAGTCTTAGTATTCGGCTTCATCATGGCTGGACGCCTGCTGTTTGTCATCTTCATGTGTAAGTTAATCCTCCTATAGATTCTCTCATCATTTATGTAGTATATTACAAACTATAATGCAGTTTCCCACTTGCAAACATGACATTAATATATAACGTCTGCTATACAGTATCACCATGAAATGAACTTTTTGTAGAACTGCAGTACAGAGTCTTATTTCCTTATTTGGACAAACATTGTCTTGATCTTGACTCCAACCTCTGTTTGACAGAATTTCACATTGGGTGGAGTTTTCATCTTCTACATTTAAAAAGAAAAAGTATTAATGACGTATTATGTTTGCCTTGTCAAGATTCAAACACAATGTCAGTCTCTGATCTTTTATCTTTAATGTCTAGCTGTGCTGTTTTCACTGTAGTAGTTTATTATAGTTGTTTATTTATTTGAATATTTTTACACTATTTTACACCAGGAATTTACTATATTAATGAAATTATTTAGTCAACACATCCTCCATCACAATCCAAAGTGAGTGACTTTTTTCATGTAGTATTCGTAATAGATAACTAGGTGGCGTTGTGTCATATTTCAGATGTTTTGAGGGGGCTGAAAAAAGAGGAACAAACTAATGATTTAAAAACTTACAAGTTACATTAAGATGGTGCCTGTGGGATGAAATGTTTGTGCATGGACTCCACAAAATCAGCACTGAATATGAACAAAGGTAGGATTTACTATAGCAATCCAGAACATCCTCACATATTACTTTAAAATATATATTACAAGTTTTTGTGTGTGTATTTATTCACCACAAATGATATGAACGACAATAAGAAAGCAACTAATGGAGAAACTTAAATTTGTCCGACCAATAAGCCATCACTTTGGTAGATGTGATCTAAATATACAGTGGCACACAAACTGGGGCTTTATAAATTCTCAAGTGTGTGTGTTCATGTGGCCTTTCTATCAGCGTGGCTCACGTCTGACGCCTGCTGTGGTTTTCCTGAGAACATGTTCCGCAAAATGACATTCTCAGTAAGTGACAGACACACAAGTGTTGTGTTTAAAAGACTCTTTGACATTCACATCATTCAGCCTCATCATGGCTGGACGCCTGCTGTTAGTCATCCTCATATGTAAGTCAAACCTCTTGTCATTTTCTTTCATTGTAAAGTTTTTTTCTCTCTCCCTGTTAAAGGGTTCATTGGTTGGGAGTTCTTTTCTGTATCGATGCGAGGGTCCTGGAACAGAGGATGTCGTACGTGTACAGATTGTAAATCCCTCTGAGGCACAGTTAGGATTTGTGATTTTGGGGTAAACAAAATAAATTGAATTGAAAGAAATGTAGTTACTCACCAATACAGGAACATTTTATTTGCAGTTGCCAGATTAATGTTATGTCAGCCCATTGTGTTTTGGTATCAGAATGTTTTAATAAACTTTTACATCAGGTCATTTTCTTCTCTAACAGATCCCTTTTCTGAGATGAAAGCACAAGGTCAGTCCCTGAGTTTAATATTAGTTATTAGAAGAAATGTCATCACAGTAAGCGCTGTTTGGCACATAGTTGGCTGTACAGTACTCTTAACTTTTCTATGCTGTTTATTAATAAATCACAGATGTTCATTTGGGATTTTCTTATCTTAATGCAGCTGTTAAGTATGTAAAACAAATATATTTATCATTAGAATAATTGTAAGTAAGAGCAATTTTCAGTTATGTAATGTAACATACATTTAAATTTTCAGCACCTCTTCCACCTAAACTGACAGTGAATCCACCGGTGATCACAGAGACAGACTCAGTCACACTGAACTGTCAGACTCCATCATCTATTTCTTTGACTGAGTGTTATTTCCGCATTGTAAGCGGAGGACCTGGCAAAAGCTTCCCTTGTCTTCAGACACTGACAGGAAGTGAGCTGCTGAAGATGTCAAGTCAGCGTTCACCTGCTGAGGTTAAAGTGACGTGTTTTTATCTAAAAGGATTTCAATCTCCTGACAGTGACATGTCCTCCATCATCATTCGAAGTGAGTGAACACTGTTGCTATGCACTAATATTAGGATATCTTGCTACAGTATGAGCACATCAGAGTTTGGTCTTTAAAAGAAGAAGAGATATACGATTTAGACTGGGCATCCTCTGTCACTATATATGTATTAAAAGAGTTATATTAGATAAATGCAATTTTCAGTTAGTTTTTCAAATGTATACTTACAATTTCACTTTATAAAATTTTCAGCATCTCTTCGACCAAAGCTGACAGTGAATCCACTGGTGATCACAGAGACAGACTCAGTCACACTGAACTGTCAGACTCCATCATTTGCTTCGGTAACTCTGTGTAGTTTCTACGATTTAAGTAGAGGAACCATTGGAGTCCCCTCATGTCAGCAAACAATGACAGGAACTGAGCTGTTGAAGATGTCACAACAGAGATCACCTGCTGAGGTTCAAGTGACGTGTTTTTACACCGTGAAGCTTGGAGAAAAAATGCATCTATCTCCACACAGTGACACATCCTCCATCACAATACATGGTAAGTGACTGCTCCTCACATCTGATATTATAATGTATTGATACAGTATCGGCATAAGAAAACTGATAATTTTTCTGTCCGATTCATAGAATTCTGAATGAGTGAAATCCGGCATGGAACAACTCCATGTTTGTGTCTGTAATCAAATGAATGCCATTTGAGATGTTAAATTATTGCTTATTGCCCTATTTTCACAATAACATCAACACACAAATCATCACAACATAAACATAAGTACCTATGCATACCCATGGCCACAATTGGAATACAAAAGAGTTTACTTCGGTTTCTTATTTTGTGAAAATAACCGCTCAAGTGACAACATGAATACAATGTCCTAAACAGTTGTCCACACATGAAATTGACAAGTTCAAATTCATCTTCTTTTATAGAAGTTGAGGAAAAAGAGCCACACAAGACGCAGACTATGCCGGCATTTACTATGACCACAGGTAGGACATTTATAAAGTTTTATGATTTTTATTCAGCAGGTCTGACTGTTAGCAGGACCCATGCCTCCGCTCCTGTAACGCCTGTAACTCTTGTAACATCAGGTAACAAAATTTCAGGAAAGTAAAATGTCACTTTAATAAATCGCAAATCATGCGTTTCTGAATATTAAGGCTATATTAAAGTGTACTTTTGTTCATTCACCAGGGCGGACTGTTAGTACGTCAAGCAACACTGTTAGCTTAATATCTACTTTTCAAACAACAGTGAAGCCAGCATCAGGTAATTATTAAGTTTTTCAACAATTCAGCATCTTTCAAAGTGTTTATATACACACGTCCTGATATTCATATGTGAAACACTGAATATGGTTACAAGAAGTGATTATCCTGAGTCTCCGTCACAGCACATACTAAGGTGATGGTTGCTGATGGTTCTCACATAGTGTGTGATAGAGATGCAGTTGCTTATGCTTATGTGATGTTAACTTTCATTTTGTGCAGAGGCTAGTATACATTCTTCAAGTAAAATAAAGCTATTAAGCAGCACACAAAAACAGTGCCCTGCTTAACATTTAAGACAATATTTAGATTTGATGTTAATATGCTTTTGAGCCTTCAAGAAGCAGATATTATGTTGACTGTGAATCTAGAATATGGCACTAAATAACAAGTAGACTAAAGATTCTTATTATCGCATGAAAATAATATTACTGGTTGAAATACTGTAGTTACGCACAGTCCATGTTCATGTTGTGAGAAGCGAGACTGACAATTGTTTATGGCTTCTATTTTTGCAAAGCAGAAAGGTGGACATGGAAGTTTGTAGCAGTTGTGGCTGGTTGTGGAGTAACTGTGGGCGTCATCCTGCTGGTTTCTGCTGGTGAGAACTATGTTGATTTGTTTCTCTAATAAAGTCAGACTCAGTCTTTTTTAAAGTGGGTGTTCAGCTCTTGAATTGTTTTTCCACAATCATTACATCTTCAGATGTATTCAGTTTAAGAGGATTAAAAAACAAACAAACTACTAGAATATATATGAACAAGGTAAAAAATGTTAATTTTCAGCAAATGGCTATTCAAATATATTTATGCAAAAATGTTTTGCTCTTTCAAGGAAGCTCTTAAGAATCCAGTAGCATTCAATTAAGTTAAATTAACAATACCCAAAGTATAACTCATGAGGAGATGAACTCACACCGATGGTGAAAGAGCCACTGATGGTGATGCAGGAATGAAACCGATGATGGCAGTCAGCTAATGCAGGCGGCTACGGTGCTTCGTGTGTCCTAACACATTTCGGTGTAGCTTGAACACTACGGCTGTGTGCGTTAGATACGCATAAGCCACACCGGCAAAGCTGATGCCACATGCTACCATCCTTTCACCAGCCTGTGTAGGAGGAAAAACACAGCAATTCATACAGGGGCTCTCTAAACCACAACTCAGTGCCAAGACATACACATCTCACTGCTTTACAACGGAAACCAAAAAGGGCCATACACATGGCTACCACAGGGGAAGTATCTTAAAGAGTATCCACATCGGCCGACCCATTGAGGTCAGACCTTGTAAATATGGACTATTTCAAGTAGAGTCTCTTCACTGAAATAACCTGGGTGGTATATGTAACCTTTCATTCTCTTGACAACTTTGTATTTTGATACATATATATATATATACACACAGTATATAGTGACCATCAAATTCTTGAATCCAACCAGATGGACAGTTAACTTTCACTTTTTCTCAGAGAAACACATTATTTGATATACAAACTTTACATTAAATTGCAAGTCTGGCTGTCTAACCCAGGAATTGAATCCAGGCTCCTCTTGCTGTGAGGCGACAGTGCCACCCACTACACCACCGTGCAGCCGCTTGAATTTCAAGTTGCGGAAAATAATTATCTTACTTTGTTGTCTTTCTTAGGAGCAGGTTCTGAGGAAGTAAAAAGGGGGCAGGAGTCTCAAAATGAAAATGTAAGGGACATTGTTAAATATATGTGCCACATATATTATATATATATACATTAAGAGATGCTACCTTTGGTTTCTTTCTTTTAGTTGGACACATACCTTTTTTACTGCGCCATCTCTGAGGAGCCAGCCCCATCAGCCCTAGAGAGTGTGATGTACAGCACCGTTAAATACTGCACAGAGAAAGAGAAAACTGCCTAACAAACTATTATTTATGTAAACCTTGTTTTTAAAGTTGACTGTTATAACCTAGACTGATGTGATGTATTTTTGTTAGATCAACCAAACCGTTTATGTAGATGATACAGAACTTCGACCAACATTTTAGAACAGTTTTACGATGTATAAAGCACAGCGTGGGGTGTAAACTGCATTTCACTTTAACTTTTGTTAAATCAAGGCTAAAAATGTATTTAGTCTAACACATATAACTAAAGCAAAAGTTAAGTTTTCTGTTTTACAATGTTTTCTCCTTAATGTGGATCATATTTTTTGTAACTATATTCTTTGTTGAGTGCACCGCTTTCTTTCCTTTCCTGGTTCAACTCTACTGTTATGAGCCGTTGTTTGATTAATAAAAGTTAAGAAAACAACATGTCTGTATTTTTGTGGCTTCCTTTGTAGGATTTAGCATGAAAGTTTTGTTTGGAAAGAAAATCAGGACAATGGAATATCAATTTTGAATTAAACTTATCTCCAGATGGTGTGCTATCGATTCAACTATGTGGGTACAACCCTACGTTGCAATAATCATGCAAGTACATCAACTTCATGAAATTTGTTGTTTCAATTTCTACATTTAGCAACATGAAAAGACAGAGAAAGATTTTTTTTCTTCTTTATAATACATTATTTCATCGGCCAAGGTGCTGTCAAAACAGATGAATTTTTTACCTATTGCCGAAAGATATTTTAAGTTTGCAGCAATAATTATATTATACACTATTACTATGAAATAGTGCATTGTATAAGCACAACAACAAACAATCCATTTTAGTGTATTACCATAAGCAATTGTCCCAAAAAACTCATTTTCTGGCTTGTGTTGTAGGCCGATATTAATTGACTGAAATCTTATTAAAGACGACTCAATTTAGTGGAGCACAATTACTTTTTATGAATTAATTCTAAACACAGATCAGGTAGACTTTACTGTTGGCTTTTTACAGACGGTGCATTCAAATGTCAACCTTGACAGAAAACATCATTAGTGATTTGCAGGTCCTGAGAAACTGAAGGAGCAAGAGGCTCAAAATGAGGATGTAAGTGAGCGTTGCACAGTGATGAATATGTAGGAATATAGGTTTATAGAAGCTATAGACTTAAAGAGTTCTTACAGTTGGTTTCTTTCTTCTCCAGTCTGCCATTTATCATGTGTACTCCACCATCTCCGAGAAGCCTCCTCGATCAGCCCTGAAGGACATGGTGTACAGCAACCTGCAGGCACATTGAAGCATAAACCTTTCATACCATGTAGAGAAACAGAAAGCAGACAGCCTAAATAATTGTTATTAATCCATGTTTATTTTCTAAAAGTTCATGTTTTAATTCTTCATGTTTTTTGTAAAATGTATTATATATGTGATCTGGTGTTAACCTGTGAAAAGACACTGACGCATGAAACTGGTGTCAGCTGGGTGGCTTTTTAGCTTCCGTTAGCACATTTCATATTTTGTTTGATAGGAAGAAAGGATGATTGGATTTTGATATAGAAATACACAAAAATTGATGTTTCTAATTTTGTTGCATTTATTGTTAAATAGGTGCACAAAATGGGCGGTGATGTGATCTAAAAGGGTAAAAAGGCATCTTCATTTCATCTTGACATGTTTTCTTCATTCTTCATGATTAGTTCTAAATGTTAAACTGATATCCTACATGTGATACTAAATCGTAACAGCAACATGTTTGTTACACTCTGTTGGTTGGTCTACATACTCGAGTTTAGACTAAACTTGATTCTTTTCGAACAACCGTAAGGACTCTGTTGCACATGACACCTCCTTTGCTTTATTAAGGGCCAAGGCACATAACATGTTGATTTGAAGGATGCACCTGGCAAACAAAAGTCCTTCATTGCAAACCATCAGTACGCACACCAGACAGTAATTAACAACACAGGGTCCCACATTGCAATCAGTTTTCAGGGTCACATGTTTGTTAACAAACCATGCATGTATGAGCGAAATGCAGATTTCTGTGTTGAAAGGTCAGGACAAAAATTGGTAAATGTGGGGGCAATGACTTTACTTAAATTACAACTAGAGCAAAAAACACCTGTGCAGGATAGTTCTGGAAATATGAAGTGAAATGCAGATTACAGTGTTGATTGATCAGGAAAAAAATGAACTGCATGTTTTGCTAAGAGCAGACCATGAACATGCTAAGTGTATGTCCAGGTGTGATTAGTTTGTGAGCAAATGGTGAACAAACTCTTTCATTTTCTTCTAACAATAATAATAATTGATTGTACTTGTATAGCGCTTTTCTAGTCTTCTGACTTCAATGGCAGGTCTAAATGTCAACAGCTACATTTATTGTAATTACTGTTCAGGGTCTCCAGCTTTGGAAGTGGGAAGCTCGGGGCTGATGGGACTACTAACACTTATGATCTGAACCATCCCTCTCAGCAGTTATTCATTTGTAAATGATTAAATGGATGTAGAATTTGAAATATTAAACTTTGGCGCTCCCAAGTGGTGGTATCAAAAATACTCTGTTGCGGACAGCTATTGTCCTACAGATTCAAAGTAAATGGAGAACGAAGGGCTAATAGCAACCTGTGGACGACATTAATAGGTCTGACTAGCAGCTTTCACTCTTATCCCAACTACAACACCAGTGTCAGGTGACAACTGTAGTTATCTTAGCAATGTGTGTGTTTTTTGTCCTCATTCATGTTGATATGCCACAGTTCTGACTATTGTCTATGAAAACCATGACTATATATTTTATATTAAATTTTGCCAAACACAAGCATGATCTTCAGATGACGAAGCCTTTTCATTTTTAGCTTTGAGTTTTTCCTCTTTTACAGCCCTTGAGCAAAGTAATCTAATTTAATTCTTGTACTGTAAAAAGTAAAAACGCAAATTAACAAAGAACTGCTTGGATGGATTGTCTGCATGCATTTGCTTTATTCTTACTCTGAAACCCAACTGCAGTTGAAGTGATTATTTCACTTGGCTACACATCATTGTTTTTTTCTGAATATTCTAAGGAAATGTGTTCGCCTAAGGTAAAACGCCTTTTTTGCCTGGTTAAGTTGAAAGAATAATAACATGTATGTTCCTCACCATCATCAACCTGTTAACATAGTTTCAGACATTCATTCTGGCAGCAGCTCAAAACAACTGAGCTCCTCATCAGATGCAGATTAGGGGCTCAAGGGGCTCAAAGGCTTCTTGGATGTTAGAAAGGAAAGAGCTTGTTAAATTGTAGTCAGAGACTCCTATGTCAGAGACACTTAGGAATTAAGTGTTTGGCCTGTTATTGCAAATGGTTATTCAGTTAGATTTGGTGTAAAAGATTAATAACTGATGCCTGTTAGCATACAGTACGAGAACAAAACCTTAAAAAGGCAACAAATCCTAAATGCAAAAGGGAAGGAACTGCAGCAGCAAATGTTATTGGTATGATGGTAAACACAGAGCATAGTGAGAACTGTATAGTAGGTTATACAGGCCACCCGGTACACTTGTATGAGTGTGATGGTATTACTAGTCAGGTGAAAGCCAAACATATGACCCATCAATGAACCACTGATGCTGAAGCATGAATCAAATAATGATAGTCAATCTGACTGATGCAAACACAACTTCAGTCCTCCACCTGATGAACTCTGATGATCCATATTTTCCCAGCAGACTTTATCATTCACATTATAGAGAGCAGTTTCGAGAGAGTAATAACAAAACTCCACTCTTTGTCTGTATGTACTATGTATTCTGCCTTCCTCAAAATGAAGACAGACCTATTACAAAAACCTTTTGCAATTGAAACGGCCCCTTCCTGCTCATACAAAGGTGGAGGATTAATATCATTTGTTTGATTTTAGTTTTAATTTATGCCAGGAAGTAAGGTGTTTTAAAAGAGTCCATGGAAAATGTGGGGGCAATGACTTCACTCAAATAACAACTAGAGTTAAAAACACCTGTGCAAGATAGTTCTGGAAATATGAAGTGAAATGCAGATTACAGTGTTGATTGATCAGGAAAAAAATGTACTGCATGTTTTGCTTTGAGCAGACAATGAAAATGCTAAGTGTGTGTACAGGTGTGAGTAGTTTGTGAGCAAATGGAGAACAAACTCTTTCATTTTCTTCTGACCTATTTAGCAAATACTGTGGCCCACCTTATCTAACTACATCGCATGCTCTAAGTAGATGTAAAGCGGGGGTGTTTCTATGGCCTATTAGTTTGTGTGATTCAGTGTTGATGCTAGCTGTGGTTTTCCTGAGAGCAAGTTCACACAATGACACTTGAGTACATGAAAGTCCACATAGTCAAGTATCTTCTCTCTAGACAGTCTTCGTATTCGGCTTCATCATGGCTGGACGCCTGCTGTTTGTCATCCTCATGTGTAAGTTAATCCTCCTATAGGTTCTCTCATCATTTATGTAGTATATTACAAACTATAATGCAGTTTCCATCCGGCAAACATGACATTAATATATAATGTCTGCCATATAGTATCAGCATGAAATACCATATTTATGTTTAATCTTTTTTATGGTTGCTGATTTTATCTTATGTGTTCTTATTTCCTGTGTTGTTGCTCTGTGCCGTTTATTTGTGAACTTATTGTAGAACTGCAGTACAGAGTCTTATTTCCTTATTTGGACAAACAGTGTCTTGATCTTGACTCCAACCTCTGTTTGACAGAATTTCACATTGGGTGGAATTTTCATCATCAACATTTTTTTTGAAAGTATTAATGACGTATTATGTTTGCCTTGTCAACATTTTGTATTTCCAACAGATTCCTTTCATAAGATTCAAACACAAGGTCAGTCTCTGATCTATTTATCTTTCATGTCTAGCTGTGCTGTTTTCACTGTAAGGGGAGTTTATTATAGTCGTTTATTAATTTGAATATTTTTACACTATTTCACACCAGTAATTCACCATATTAATGAAATTATTTAGTCTAATATTTCATAGGTTTACCTCTGAATTTTCAGCTCGTCCTCCACCTAAACTGATAGTGAGTTCACCGGTGATCACAGAGACAGAAACAGTCACACTGAACTGTTTGACTTCACCATCTGTTCCTGTTCATCAGTGTTATTTCTACACTGTGGGGCGAAAAACTACCAAAGGCTTCCCTTGTCTTCGAACACTGACAGGAACTGAGCTGTTGATGATGTCACATCAGAGATCACCTGCTGAGGTTAAAGTGAAATGTTTTTACACTGTAATGCTCGGAGAGAGAAATTCTCCATCTCCACACAGTGACACATCCTCCATCACCATCCAAAGTAAGTGACTTCTTTTCATGTAGTGTTAGTAATAGATAACTAGGTGGTGTTGTGTTATATTTATATGTTTTGAGGGGGGCTGAAAAAAAGAGGAACAAACTAATGATTCAACCACTTCCAAGTTACATTAAGATGCTGCCTGTGGGATGAAATGTTTTTTGCCTTTTTTGTTGTCAGATTTAGGCTTTATTATGCATTATGGTTATTTATTACAGTGTAAATTACACTCACACAGTTGTTATTATTATGCACAATTAAGTTGAATGTTAATGATAAAACACAATGACTGAGCTGTAACAGTATGACATGATGATGGTCTTTTCACTCATCTCTTAATAGGTCAAAAACCACAATTGTCTCTTCATCATTCTTACGGTGAACAGGTTATCTTTACTTGCTCTCTGCCTGGATCTGCTAATGAACATACAACATGTAACCTGTACTTTGGAGAAACAAGTCATCCCTTCCTAAATAAAACCGTCTGGAAGAAAAAGTCCTCAACCAATCAGTGGTTCTGCCAGTTTTTTGTCAAAATTGATGATTTGCTGAGACAGCTACATTTTCTTCAAAGAAGCGATGCCAGCTGTGATTACAGTTTGGGAAGTGAACCCAACTCTTTGTCTCCTCGTAGTGATGGATACAGTTTGAATGGTGAGTTGGCAAAGACATGGACACACATGCTACATAAACTTAACTGTATGTGACACAACACTTGAAATTAATTATTGTAAAAAAAGTTAATTTCCACTGAATGTGTGAATTCAGACAAACGTCACAAATGATTTCTCCACAATTGAGTATTTTATTGTATGTCATTTAATATGTTTCTATATGATGCTGTGACAGCAAAATCAGAATCAAGTTAAATGGCCAAGTACAAGAACTTTTCAAAAAAATAGGCTGTGTGGCAAACAAATGTTTTTGATACTTAATTGTTTTTCCATCAAGATAATCCTCACAAATGACCAACACTTTAGGGTTTTTAAGCAGAAGTGGCTGCCATTCCTGCAGCGCTCTATGGACGTTAGGGTCGTTGTTGATTAAACAGAAGAGCTTATCACTCACTTTTCAAAGTTGTCGTTCCACAAAAGTATAAAGTTCAGTTACTTTTAGTTCATGTATATTGCTACCACACACACACTGTCTGGTGTGTGTGTGTGTGTCTATATATATATACACACATATATATATATACACATATATATATATATATATATATATATATATATATATGGCCTTAGGCCTCTCTTCTTCAATGGCTAAAATCAGCATAAATGTTCTCTGGTTTCATGTTTTTTTTTTTTAAAGGTTCTTTGTTTAAGTCATTGCATAAGAAAACCCCCGAAAAATGTTGTTTATTTGTACAGATGGAAAATTGACAGACACAAATTCCGTTCCCTTTTACTGTAGATATTGTGAAAAAATAATCAAGCATGGACTCCACAAAATCACCTTTGAATATGAACACAAATAGTTTCTTCTCTTACTGCCTGCTCAAGCGATTGCACAAATACTATCCCACACTAATGTTCACACATGAAGCTGAAAGGTCCACATTTTCTTTGTTGTAGATATTGTGGAGTCAAGTATGATGCAGACTTCGCCAGCATCTACTCTGACCACAGGTAGGACATCCATTTAAATAGAAATTCAGATCATAACCAAAAATAACTTACTATGTTTGTTATTTTGAAAAGTTTGAAAAGTTTTGTATTCAGCAGGTCTGACTGTTAGCAGGTTTCTTTCTTACACTCCTGTAACTCCTATAAAACAAACATCAGGTAACAAAAATAGAGATAAATGAAGTTTGACTTTTATTAATCACATATCATATTTGTATTTTGCTATATGTGAGTGTTATGACTGTATTCTCTCTCAAATGTTTTCTTTTATTTGAGCATTTTGACAAATATACATATACAGTATATGAGTATACAATATCAATACAATATCCTCTTTGGTTTTCTTTTTCAAATATGTTTATAACAATAACAGTAATAACAAAATAAAAGTATAAATTCCTTTTTTTGAAATGCAATTTTCTTCTTCCATTAGATCTGACTGTTGGATCAAGCAACACTGGTAGTTTTATTTCTTCTTCCCTAACACCAGTGAAACCAACATCAGGTGACACTAATACTTAGTTTTTAAATAATTTACTGTGAATAAAAAAAATTCACTGTAATGCTACATTAACTTAACTGTATGTGACACAACACTTGAAATTAAAAGTTAATTTCCACTGAATGTGTGAATTCAGACAAACGTCACAAATTATTTCTCCACAATTGATTCTTTTATTGCATGTCATTTAAAATGTTTCTATATGATGCTGTGACAGCAGAATCAGAATCGAGTTAAATGGCCAAGTACAAGAATTTTTCAAAAAAATAGGCTGTGACACTAATCTGTTTCCTTTTACTGTAGATATTGTGAAAAAAGAATCAAGCATGGCCTCTACAAAATCAGCACTGAATATGAACAAAGGTAGGACTTACTATAGCAATCCAGAACATCCTCACATATTACTTTAAAATATATTTTTTAAGTTTTTGTGTGTGTATTTATTCACCAGATTTTACTGATAGCAGTTCTAGTGCTCCCACTCTTGTAATTCCTGGGAAACCAGCATTAGCTAACACAATGCTAGATGTATTATATGTGACATTAAATAAACACAAATAGTTTCTTCTCTTACTGCCTGCTCAAGCGATTGCACAAATACTATCCCACACTAATGTTCACACATGAAGCTGAAAGGTCCACATTTTCTTTGTTGTAGATATTGTGGAGTCAAGTATGACGCAGACTGATCCAGCATCTACTCTGACCACAGGTAGGACATACATTTAAATAGAAATTCAGATCATAACCAAAAATAACTTCCTTTGTTTGTTATTACACTCCTGTAACTCCTATTAAACAAACATCAGGTAACAAAAATACAGATAAATGAAGTTTGACTTTTATTAATCACATATCATATTTGTATTTTGCTATATGTGAGTGTTATGACTGTATTCTCTCTCAAATGTTTTTCTTTTATTTGAGCATTTTGACAAATATATACATATACAGTATATGAGTATACAATATGATACAATATACTCTTTTTTGGTTTTCTTTATCATATATGTTTTAAATGCAGTTTTCTTCTTTCATTAGATCTGACTGTTGGATCAAGCAACACTGGTAGTTTTATTTCTTCTTCCCTAACACCAGTGAAACCAACATCAGGTGACACTAATACTTAGTTTTTAAATAATTCACTGTGACTTTTTGTGGCAATTCATGCCTTTATTATATAGTGACAAAAGACAGGAAGGCAGGGAGCAAGAGATTAGAAATGCAATGTATGTCATTTCATAATTATTGTATTTTGTCACTACTGACACTCCTATGAATCTAGCATCAGGACACAATATTAAAGGTGACAAAATCATATGGTCAAAGTCTGCTATGAATGTTTTTTTTGTTTATGCCTGTAGGTCAGACTCTGTCTAACACTAGCTCTCTCCCTGGAACTCCACCTAATCCACCATCAGGTGAGTAAAACGTATGTGCTAACTTACAGATGAGATCCAATTCATTTTTTATTAAGTATTTTCTTCCCAAAACAAATTGGCATATTTGGTGGCAAGTTAGTTTGACTAATGCAAGCATGTCCTTCTCGCAAAAAGTGAACAAATACTTAAGATTTAATATTATGTTGTTAGACATTGTCACCACCTCATCAACAGTGGACATATCAGGTGTTTTTGCTGGGTTTGAGCACTTTGTATTGCCTTACAGTGTCACAGTGCAGCCACCTTCTCTGTGATTATTATACTGAATTCAATGGTTAATCATGTTCACAACTTGTTTTACATATTTAATTTATATCAGTTGCAAAGCAATACACTGGCCCTCATTTTTCAAATATTTGGTGTGCCATTAGTACGCATTCACACACATTCATGCTTTTGTGTTAAAGATAAAACTGGAACTGACTTGGTTGTGGCTTCCAAAACAGGAACAGGGATGTGGATGCTCAAGATAGTTGCTGCTTGTCTTGGAGGTGTTTTTGCACTTGGACTGGCACTTCTCTGTACCAAAAGAAAATTGCGTGAGAACTTGATTCATGTATCTGTAAAACATTTTTCCTCCCTGCTGTTTTTGGGAGATTTCAAAGAATCTGAGCAGATGATCAGGCTAAAGGAGCTAAAGCCCCTTTAAAACACATGCGTGCACATAACTCTCTGTTTAATCAACAATATAAATGACCACAAATGCATGAATATGAATGGACGTTAATAGTCCCACACCTGTGTATGAAGCAACCAAGCATTTCAGAAAAAGCTGCCATACAAGCACAACTTCAGGACTCTGCCTGAACTAACATTAGGCTTTTCTCCCTTTGGTATTTTTCAGAAAGATGTTCTAACAAGAGGTAAGATTTATTTAATGATGCATTAAATATCACATTTTTTATTTTTTTCAAAAGATGATCTTATTCACTGCAAGTAGCTGCAGCAGGACGTTAGTTGTTGAATGAGGGGAGAGAATTCATTCACCATCCTCAACTTCCCCATTAAACCTTCAACTTTATAAGAGGCCAGTGGTCTCGGAGGTGTTTGGAGAAAGAAATATATCCATCTGGATATTATATTTATTATCCTACAGTGCATTTTGTTTCTTGTATAATGAGGACACACTTACTTTCTAATAACACTTGTTCCCATTTAGGTCACAAGCCAATGTCACAGGTAATGTGCACAGTAGATTCTTTCTAATCACAGTATTAGAAAGTAGTATATTGGATCTATATTTTGGTCTTTTAGTGTATTGAAGTGTGTTTTACCTTATATTGCAGATGACTTAATGTGCATGAGAAATCTTGACCATGGAGGATCGGTAATTGAAAAATATAACCTTTTTCTCTCTCAGTTGCAACATTCACGTCACCTTAAATAATGAAATTATTAGCCTTTCAAATAGCAAACCTCCTCAAGATGGATTACAGTAATGTGTCAATTTATTTATGAATTCTTCTCACTTCCTCTCCGCTCTTTCCTCTTGTCTTTAGTTACCTGAAGATAATGATGGAGCCTACAGTGTGATCACCTCAGTACCGGCTGCTGACTGTTTTACTGGTGGGCTGCTTTTCTCTTTACACCTACTTGAATGTAGAGTGTGGTTCTTTTACATGGTGGAGATCAGGTCTTTATTCTATACATAATGTATATGATGTACAATAAAAAAGAGAATCTCAATTTAGTTCTTGGCATAATATACCAGAAGGTGTATGACTGATATAGTTAGATTTATATGCCCTTTAGCTACAATAATTACATTATACACTATTACTATAAACTACTGTATTTCATAAGAAACACAACAACAAACAACCCTACCCCATTTTAGTGTATTAACACAAGCAATTGTCCCAAAAAAGGCTTTTATTTCCATAATACTTTTACTGGCTTGTGTTATAGGCTGATAATAATTGACTGAAATCTTATTAAAGACGACTCAATTTAGTGGAGCACAATTACTTTTTATGAATTAATTCTAAACATAGATCAGGTAGACTTTACTGTTGGCTTTTTACAGACGGTGCATTCAAATGTCAACCTTGACAGAAAACATCATTAGTGAGCTGTTCTCTTTCACATTTGCAGGTCCTGAGAAACTGAAGGAGCAAGAGGCTCAAAATGAGGATGTAAGTGAGCGTTGCACAGTGTTGAATTTGAATGCAATATAGGTTTATACAAGCTATAGATTTAAAGCGTTCTTACAGTTGGTTTCTTTCTTCTCCAGTCTGCCATTTATCATGTGTACTCCACCATCTCCGAGAAGCCTCCTCCATCAGCCCTGAAGGACGTGGTGTACAGCACCCTGCAGGCACATTGAAGCATAAACCTTTCATACCATGTAGAGAAACAGAAAGCAGACAGCCTAAACAATTGTTATTAATCCATGTTTATTTTCTAAAAGTTCATTTTTTAATTCTTCATGTTTTTTGTAAAATTGATTATATATGTGATCTGGTGTTGACCTGTGAAAAGACGCTGACGCATGAAACTGGTGTCAGCTGGGTGGCTTTTTAGCTTCCGTTAGCACACTCCATATTTTGTTTGATAGGAAGAAAAGATGATTGGATTTTGATATAGAAATACACAAAAATTGATGTTTCTAATTTTGTTGCATTTATTGTTAAATAGGTGCACAAAATGGGCGGTGATGTGATCTAAAAGGGTAAAAAGGCATCTTCATTTCATCTTGACATGTTTTCTTCATTCTTCATGATTTGTTCTAAATGTTAAACTGATATCCTACATGTGATACTAAATCGTAACAGCAACATGTTTGTTACACTCTGTTGGTTGGTCTACATACTCGAGTTTAGACTAAACTTGATTCTTTTCGAACAACCGTAAGGACTCTGTTGCACATGACACCTCCTTTGCTTTATTAAGGGCCAAGGCACATAACATTTGAAGGATGCACCTGGCAAACAAAAGTCCTTCATTGCAAACCATCAGTACGCACACCAGACAGTAATTAACAACACAGGGTCCCACATTGCAATCTGTTTTCAGGGTCACATGTTTGTAACAAACCATGCATGTATGAGCGAAATGCAGATTTCTGTGTTGAAAGGTCAGGACAAAAATTGGTAAATGTGGGGACAATGACTTTACCTAAATTACAACTAGAGCAAAAAACACCTGTGCAGGATAGTTCTGGAAATATGAAGTGAAATGCAGATTACAGTGTTGATTGATCAGGAAAAAAATGTACTGCATGTTTTGCTAAGAGCAGACCATGAACATGCTAAGTGTATGTCCAGGTGTGATTAGTTTGTGAGCAAATGGTGAACAAACTCTTTCATTTTCTTCTAATAATAATAATAATAATAATTGATTGTACTTGTATAGCGCTTTTCTAGTCATCAAAGCGCTTTGACATTACTAATCAATCACCCATTCACATCCATTCATACACTGATGACAGGGGCTACCATGCAAGGTGCCACCTGCACATCAGGACCCTAACTAACATTCATACACATACATACACCGCAGGAACAGCCTGCGGGAGCAACTTGGGGTTAAGTGTCTTGCCCGAGGACACATCGACATGGACTGCCGGAGCCAGGGATCGAACCCGCTGATCCTCCGATTGAAGGACGACCCTGCTCTCCACTGAGCCACAGCTGAACTATTTAGCAAATACTGTGGCCCACCTTATCTAAATACATCACTGCTCTAAATGGATGTAAAGCGGGGGTGTTTCTGTGGCCTATTAGTTTGTGTGATTCAGCGTTGATGCTAGCTGTGGTTTTCCTGAGAGCAAGTTCGCAAATAAACACCTGAGCACATGAAAGTCCACATAGTCAAGTATCTTCTCTCTAGACCAGGGGTGGGCAATTATTTTTCCCAGGGGCCAAATGAGCAACTGAAAATATTTTGGAGGGCCGGGCCAAAATGCCGAACTCAATTATGCATAATATACATTTTATTTCTATATAAAAAGCAGTAAATGGCATTGTTTTGACCGCTGGTAAGAGTGTATGTTATTATTTGGCAATTAAAAGGTGAGGTTAGCTTTCAAAAATATCATTTATTCAAATAGAATTTCCAAAATGATAAACAAAATGTGAAACATTTGACTCATTTTCAGTCACATTAATAACAAAGGGCATTTTGAGTTTCATATACTATTGAAACAAGGATTTTCTTAGCTTTCTAAAGACATCACATCATCTTTGTAGCCAAAATAAACAAGACATGTCACTGAACTGTGTAACTGTGTAAAGAAAAGCGTCCCAGTTTTGTAGCCTTTTTGACTTTACATGCCTATATTAAACATTTAATGTTTTCAGAACTGTGCAAAAAAAGAAAGAAAAGAAAAAGATCAAGTGTCCCATTTCACTTGTTATATTTCCACATTTTAGTGTTCTTCAGTTCTTTTTTTTTTTTTACTGTGCAGAACTGTGGGCAGGGGCGCCGCTAGGGATTTTGGGCCCCATGAAAAGAATCTTTACAGGGCCCCCAACACAGCGGCAAAATTTTTTGATGCTATTTTACATACAATTATGCATTTTAATGGTATTTTTGACTATCATTACCATATTTGTGAAAGAAGAACAGCATGACAGTTGACATGTACAGTAGGGGAAGAACTGAGCACTCTGAATACAATGGAATTCGTTTTGAGTCATTTATTTGCTGCACCACTGATTCTTAAATTGGAAATAAACTCTTCCCATGAAAAAATAGCAATTATAATCAGTGGAGAGAAAAATTTTCTGTATTATAATTTCATCATCATTAGGGGCCTCTCTGGGCCCCCTCCATCATGGGCCCCTAGAATCCGTCTCCTTTACCCCCCTTTTCGGCGCCCCTGACTGTGGGCTATCACAAAGCTGGTTCTGGTCGCTGCATCTCTGGCTGCAAGCTTTGTAACACAGCCTTGTTGTTTTTCGAGCTTTGCTAGTAAATCCTCGTTCGGCATCAGTCAAGTGTTTGTATTTCTCGGCATGTTTCGTCTCGTAATGCCGTTTCAAATTGTCCTCTTTAAACACGGCGACATGCTCCCCACAAACCAAACACACAGGTTTACCCTTGACTTCAGTAAAGAAAACATTAGTAGTCCATATTTGTTTGAAAGTTCTGCTTTCGGCATCCACTTTCCTCTTTTTGGCATGAGCCGACATGTTCGCATGTTTCAGGGGTGACACGGAAGGAAGACAGGCTGTCAATCACACGCATTTCACGTGCACAGCTGACGTGCACGATTGCGTGCACTGTGAGAATAAATGGGCTTCAAAATAAAAGCACTGCGGTTTTAGTCCACCCATAAGATAATTAGAAAATATGTTTTATTTTCTAATTATCATGTAATCTTTCGCGGGCCGGTCAGAATCGGCCCGCGGGCCTTATACAATGCCCAGGTCTGCGTCTAAGTAGATGTAAAGCGGGGGTGTTTCTGTGGCCTATTAGTTTGTGTGATTCAGCGTTGATGCTAGCTGTGGTTTTCCTGAGAGCAAGTTCACACAATGACACTTGAGTACATGAAAGTCCACATAGTCAAGTATCTTCTCTCTAGACAGTCTTCGTATTCGGCTTCATCATGGCTGGACGCCTGCTGTTTGTCATCTTCCTGTGTAAGTTAATCCTCCTATAGATTCTCTCATCATTTATGTAGTATATTACCAACTATAATGCAGTTTCCCACTTGCAAACATGACAATATATAACGTCTGCTATACAGTATCACCATGAAATGAACTTATTATAGAACTGCAGTGCAGAGTCTCATTTCCTTATTTGGACAAACATTGTCTTGATCTTGTCTCAGAATTTCACATTGGGTGGAGTTTTCATCTTCTACATTTAAAAAGAAAAAGTATTAATGACGTATTATGTTTGCCTTGTCAAGATTCAAACACAATGTCAGTCTCTGATCTTTTATCTTTAATGTCTAGCTGTGCTGTTTTCACTGTAGTAGTTTATTATAGTTGTTTATTTATTTGAATATTTTTACACTATTTTACACCAGGAATTTACTATATTAATGAAATTATTTAGTCAACACATCCTCCATCACAATCCAAAGTGAGTGACTTTTTTCATGTAGTATTCGTAATAGATAACTAGGTGGCGTTGTGTCATATTTCAGATGTTTTGAGGGGGCTGAAAAAAGAGGAACAAACTGATTTAAAAACTTACAAGTTACATTAAGATGGTGCCTGTGGGATGAAATGTTTGTGCATGGACTCCACAAAATCAGCACTGAATATGAACAAAGGTAGGATTTACTATAGCAATCCAGAACATCCTCACATATTACTTTAAAATATATATTATAAGTTTTTGTGTGTGTATTTATTCACCACAAATGATATGAACGACAATAAGAAAGCAACTAATGGAGAAACTTAAATTTGTCCGACCAATAAGCCATCACTTTGGTAGATGTGATCTAAATATACAGTGACACACAAACTGGGGCTTTATAAATTGTCAAGTGTGTGTGTTCATGTGGCCTCTCTATCAGCGTGGCTCACGTCTGACGCCTGCTGTGGTTTTCCTGAGAACATGTTCCGCAAAATGACATTCTCAGTAAGTGACAGACACACAAGTGTTGTGTTTAAAAGACTCTTTGACATTCACATCATTCAGCCTCATCATGGCTGGACGCCTGCTGTTAGTCGTCCTCATATGTAAGTCAAACCTCTTGTCATTTTCTTTCATTGTAAAGTTTTTTTTTCTCTCCCTGTTAAAGGGTTCATTGGTTGGGAGTTCTTTTCTGTATCGATTCGAGGGTCCTGGGACAGAGGATGTCGTATGTGTACAGATTGTAAATCCCTCTGAGGCACAGTTAGGATTTGTGATTTTGGGGTAAACAAAATAAATTGAATTGAAAGAAATGTAGTTACTCACCAATACATGTCAGCCCATTGTGTTTTGGTATCAGAATGTTTTAATAAACTTTTACATCAGGTAATTTTCTTCTCTAACAGATCCCTTTTCTGAGATGAAAGCACAAGGTCAGTCCCTGAGTTTAATATTAGTTATTAGAAGAAATGTCATCACAGTAAGCACTGTTTGGCACATAGTTGGCTGTACAGTACTCTTAACTTTTCTATGCTGTTAATTAATGAATCACAGTTGTTCATTTGGGATTTTCTTATCTTAATGCAGCTGTTAAGTATGTCAAGCAAATATATTTATCATCAGAATAATTGTAAGTAAAAGCAATTTTCAGATATGTAATGTAACATACATTAAAATTTTCAGCACTTCTTCCACCTAAACTGACAGTGAATCCATCGGTGATCACAGAGACAGACTCAGTCACACTGAACTGTCAGACTCCATCATCTATTTCTTTCACTGAGTGTTATTTCCGCATTGTAAGCGGAGGACCTGGCAAAAGCTTCCCTTGTCTTCAGACACTGACAGGAAGTGAGCTGCTGAAGATGTCAAATCAGAGTTCACCTGCTGAGGTTAAAGTGACGTGTTTTTATCTAAAAGGAATTCAATCTCCTGACAGTGACATGTCCTCCATCATCATTCGAAGTGAGTGAACACTGTTGCTATGCACTAATATTAGGATATCTTGCTACAGTATGAGCACATCAGAGTTTGGTCTTTAAAAGAAGAAGAGATATACGATTTAGACTGGGCATCCTCCGTCACTATATATGTATCAAAAGATTTATATTAAATAAATGAAATGTTCAGTTAGTTAATCAAATGTATACTTACAATTTCACTTTACAAAATTTTCAGCATCTCTTCGACCAAAATTGACAGTGAATCCACTGGTGATCAATGAGACAGACTCAGTCACACTGAACTGTCAGACTCCATCATTTGCTTCTGTAACTCTGTGTAGTTTCTACGATTTAAGTAGAGGAACCATTGGAGTCCCCTCATGTCAGCAAACAATGACAGGAACTGAGCTGTTGAAGATGTCACAACAGAGATCACCTGCTGAGGTTCAAGTGACGTGTTTTTACACCGTGAAGCTTGGAGAAAAAATGTATCTATCTCCACACAGTGACACATCCTCCATCACAATACATAGTAAGTGACTGCTTCTCACATCTGATATTATAATGTATTGATACAGTATCGGCACAAGAAAACTGATAATTTTTCTGTCCGATTCATAGAATTCTGAATGAGTGAAATCCGGCATG
The DNA here is from genome assembly GCF_027596085.1 of Anoplopoma fimbria. NCBI lineage: Eukaryota > Metazoa > Chordata > Actinopteri > Perciformes > Anoplopomatidae > Anoplopoma > Anoplopoma fimbria. The sequence continues at coordinate 15,806,925 of NC_072465.1, forward strand.
GAACAACTCCATGTTTGTGTCTGTAATCAAATGAATGCCATTTGAGATGTTAAATTATTGCTTATTGCCCTATTTTCACAATAACATCAACACACAAATCATCACAACATTAACATAAATACCTATGCATACCCATGGCCACAATTGGAATACAAAAGATTTTACTTTGGTTTCTTATTTTGTGAAAATAACAGCTCAAGTGATTATATAAATACAATGTTCCAAACAGTTGTCCACACATGAAATTGACAGGTTCAAATTCATCTTCCTTTATAGAAGTTGAGGAAAAAGAGCCACACAAGACGCAGACTATGCCGGCATTTACTATGACCACAGGTAGGACATATATTTAAATAGAAATCCAGAACATTATCAAAAATCAATTACTAAATTTGTTATTTATAAAGTTTTATGATTTTTATTCAGCAGGTCTGACTGTTAGCAGGACCCATGCCTCCGCTCCTGTAGCTCCTGTTACTCTTGTAACTCCTGTAACATCAGGTAACAAAATTTCAGGTAAGTAAAATGTCACTTTAATAAATCACAATTCATGTGTTTCTGAATATTAAGGCTATATTAAAGTGTACTTTTGTTCATTCACCAGGGCGGACTGTTAGTACGTCAAGCAACACTGTTAGCTTAATATCTACTTTTCAAACAACAGTGAAGCCAGCATCAGGTAATTATTAAGTTTTTCAACAATTCAGCATCTTTCAAAGTGTTTATATACACACTAGTAAGTGTCCTGATATTCATATGTGAAACACTGAATATGGTTACAAGAAGTGATTATCCTGAGTCTCCGTCACAGCACATACTAAGGTGATGGTTGCTGATGGTTCTCACATAGTGTGTGATAGAGATGCAGTTGCTTATGCTTATGTGAAGTTAACTTTCATTTTGTGCAGAGGCTAGTCTACATTCTTCAAGTAAAATAAAGCTATTAAGCAGCACACAAAAACAGTGCCCTGCTTAACATTTAAGACAATATTTGGATTTGATGTTAATATGTTTTGGTCCCTTCAAAAAACAGATATTATGATGACTAAAATAACAGGTAGACTAAAGATTCTTATTATTGCATGAAAATAATATTACTGGTTGAAATACTGTAGTTACGCACAGTCCATGTTCATGTTGTGAGAAGCGAGACTGACGCTTGTTTATGGCTTCTATTTTTGCAAAGCCGAAAGGCGGATATGGAAGTTTGTAGCAGTTGTGGCTGGTTGTGGAGTAACTGTGGGCGTCATCCTGCTGGTTTCTGCACTTCTGTGTAACAAAAGAAGAACTGGTGAGAACTATGTTGATTTGTTTGTCTAATAAAGTCAGACTCAGTCTTTTTTAAAGTGGGTGTTCAGCTCTTGAATTGTTTTTCCACAATCATTACATCTTCAGATGTATTCAGTTTAAGAGGTTTAAACAAACAAACTACTAGAATATATATGAACAAGGTAAAAAAAATGTTAATTTTCAGCAAATGGCTATACAAATATATTTATGCAAAAATGTTTTGCTCTTTCAAGGAAGCTCTTAAGAATCCAGTAGCATTCAATTCAGTTAAATTAACAATACCTAAAGTATAACTCATGAAGAGATGAACTCACACCGACAGTGAAAGAGCCACTGATGGTGATGCAGGAATGAAACCGATGATGGCAGTCAGCTAATGCAGGCGGCTACGGTGCTTCGTGTGTCCTAACACATTTTGGTGTTGCTTAAACACTCATTAAATGGGCACTGGAAACTGGTTAACAGCAGTTTTTTAGACAGAACATAACAGGAAGAAACAAAAACATAGGAAATATTTGATGCACCTTTGTTCAGGTGAACAGAGTCCATGTACCTCAGAGCTACTAAAATACCTTTTTGTAGCTCATCAGTTTGCACTGAACACAAATGCAAGACCTTCATCTCAAACCAAAAGTAAACCACGCTTTAGCTGTACCAAAGCGAGTCCAGGTCTTGCTAACCACTTGTTCAGATTCTAGTGGACATACGGCTGTGTGCGTTAGATACGCATAAGCCACACCGGCAAAGCTGATGCCACATGCTACCATCCTGTCACCAGCCTGTGTAGGAGGAAAAACACAGCAATTCATACAGGGGCTCTCTAAACCACAACTCAGTGCCAAGACACACACATCAACACACAAGTTGCTCCCCGGGCGCTTCATTGCAGCCCACTGCTCCTCCGGGATGGGTTAAATGCAGAGAAATAATTTCCCCATTGTGGGACTAATAAAGGCTTAATTATTATTATTATTATTATCTCACTGCTTGACCACGGAAACCAAAAAGGGCTATACACATGGCTACCACAGGGGAAGTATCTTAAAGAGTATCCACATCAGCCGGACCCATTGAGGTCAGACCCTATGAATATGGACTATTTCAAGCAGAGTCTCTTCACTGAAATAACCTGGGTTGTATACGTAACCTTTCATTTTCTTGATAACTTTGTATTCTGTTGTTTGATTTTGTTTAGGCTAAGAGACTAACTTGAAATTGTCATGCTAGCCTATATATATATATATATATATATAGTGACCATTAAATTATTGAATCCGACCAGATGGACAGATAACTTTTACTCAGAGAAACACATCATTTGATATACAAACTTTGCATTGAATTGCAAGTTGTGGAAAATAATTATTTTACTTTGTGTGTCTTTCTTAGGAAAAGGTTCTGAGGAAGTGAAAAAGGGGCGGGAGTCTCAAAATGAAAATGTAAGGGACCTTGTTAAATATATTTGACATATATATATATATATATATATACATTAAGAGATGCTACCTTTGGTTTCTTTCTTTTAGTTGGACACATACCATTTCTACTGTGCCATCTCTGAGGAGCCAGCCCCATCAGCCCTAGAGGGTATGGTGTACAGCAGCGTGCAGCCACACTGAAACACAAACTGTTAAATACTGCACAGAGAAAGAGAAAACAGACAGCCTAACAAACTATTATTTATGTAAACCTTGTTTTTAAAGTTGACTGTTATAATCTAGACTGATGTTATGTATTTTTCCTAGATCAACCAAACTGTTTATGTAGATGATACCAAACTTCGACTAACAGTTTTAATAGTTTTATGATGTACAAAGCACAGCGTGAGGTGTAAACTGCATTTCACTTTAACTTTTTTTAAATCAAGGCTAAAAATGTATTTAGTCTAACACATATAACTCAGGCAAAAGTTTCCTTTATTCCTGTAGGTAATTTTTTTCTGTTTTATAATGTTTTCTTCTTAATGTGGATCATATTTTTTATAACTATATTCTTTGTTGAGTGCACCGCTTTCTTTCCTTTCCTGCTTCAACTCTACTGTTATGAGCCGGTGTTTAATTAATAAAAGTTAAGAAAACAACATGTCTGTATTTGTGTGGCTTCCTTTGTAGGATTTTGCATGAATGTTTTGTTTGGAGAGAAAATCAGGACAATGGAATATCAATTTTGAATTAAACTTATCTCCAGATGGTGTGCTATCGATTCAACTATGTGGGTACAACCCTACGTTGCAATAATCATGCAAGTACATCAACTTCATCAAATATGTTGCTTCAATTGCTACATTTAGCAACATGAAGAGACAGAGAAAGATTTTTTCATCTTTGTAATACATTATTTCATGTAACAGTTTGACTTCCATACACTCCTGTCATTAGCTGTTCACCTGCCTGTCTCTGTCTCTCAGTTGACTCCGGCCACTCCCATTTCCACTTCCAGCTCACAGCCCAGCCCCCTCTCTCTCATCACACCATCCCTCACCTAATCAGTATTACTCAGTGCACCTGTCTGCCACACCCACCTCATCAGCACAATCACTCTCACCTGCTCACTCTGCTGCACTACTCACCTCAGTATAAATGCCCCACTCATTCACACACTCGCTGCCAGATCGTTCGTTGCATTCATGTCAGACATTCCAACAATTTCCCGTGGACTGATTTCCCGTTGCCGACCCTGCCTGTCTGGACTTCCCTGCCTTGCCTGTGCCCCGGTCAACGACTCACATGTGCCCCTCCCTGACATTACGATCTGGCCATAACATGGACCCTGCAGTGTTTGAGGAGGAGTTGTACACTCCTCTGTATTATGGGGGAATGGAGGAGAGCTCCAAACCAGGAATACGGAGAGGCTGCTCTTAGACTGGCAAAAAGGGAGGCCTCCTCCAGGCCATGGCTGAGGAACTATTTGCCTCATTGGGCTACGGAGTCATCAGCCTGTCCCTCAGCAGGCACCGCAGCCTGCCTCTCAGCCTGCCCAGGACCCTAACCCGTTCCTAGGAAGCCGCCTGGCCTTCGGAGGGCCCAGTTCGCCAGACCAGGAAGGAAGCAGAGCAGAAGGTGACGTCTGTTCCCCAAACCGGAGGTCTGAGCCTATGTCTCGCCAGTTCCTGCGCCGGAGGTCCGGGCTGAGGTCTCGCCGGTTCCGGCTCCACGTGTCCAGTCGGTGCACCGGCCGACGCCTGAACCCCCCCGGTCCCTTCGGCGCCCCGGCCGACTCCTGCACCTCACGACCCCCAGAGACGCCCCGTCGTCCTGGTCGTCCTCCTGTTCGACTTTATGGGATGCTTTACTATGACACTTTAATGTCATAATATTTTATGACTTTTTTTGGGCATACTATATTATGATGTTTTTCATGATGTTTATTTCCCATGGCATACTATGCTGTGACATTATTTATGATATACAATAACATCATTTTCTTTATCATATCAAACGATGATATTTTTTATGACTTTCTTAGGAAAAGAATGTCATGACGTTTTCATGATGGCATCCTATACGAAGTAATTTTTCAGGACATTTCTATCATAAACTGTACATATTTCAGTGTACTAAATTATTTTATTGCATACTTTACTATGACATTTTCATTACTTATTGACATCCTATATTATTTACTTATGACACACAATACTATGACATTTTTTATTACATACTACATTATTTTTGGCATAATATACTACGACATTTCTTGGCATTTCATACTATAACATCTTGGTGTATCTATGATATGTTATTAGTTTTGGCACAATATACACATTTTACATGACATTATAGTAACACACTATACCAAAGCATTTTAATGAGTTTTTGATGACATACTTTATCAATTTGTATGGCATACTATAAAATGACAGTTTTACATATATTTCTATGAAATTTATCTTGACAGCTTATAGAAAAACTTTACTTTGACATTTGTATGGCAAAACTTGCTATGACATTGATACTATGATGTTTTATGACTTAATTATGGTAAACTATAACCCTATGACATTTTCATGACAGATTTATGGCATACTGTAGTATGATATTCTGGCATACTGTAGTTTTATTTTTTTAACGGCATACCTCACGATAAAATTTTAATGACATACTATAATATGACTTTTTATTTTGGGGGGAATACACACCATGAATTTTCTTGGCATATCATACTATGATATTTTTAAGATATACTATATTATATAGATGTACTGCTGGTTCACCAAGTAACACTTGTTAGTGAGTGTGATGGATATCCAAGGGCAAATTTCAGGGGGCCCCCCTGGCCTTCACCTACAAAATGTCCCTCAAAGGGACGCATGCACACTAACCAGGAAGAGACTCAAAATGACCACAAATAAACATAAAACAACTACAAAGAAACACAAACTCCAAAGAGATGCAACACAGCTGCAAAGTGACACAAAGAGACTCACTATGAAAATGGGCAAACCCAACACAGAGACACAAAATTACTACAAAGAGATTTAAAGAGACAAACTTATGCAAGTAAATTAACAATGTGCTGCTTAATATTTGTACCCACAGTACAAAGGAAGCCAGTATATAGTTCATTTTGCAGTAAATAGTATGACTCCTATAAATCAAGATGAAATAGAATAATTATTGTTATTATTGCATGAAAATGTTAACATTTATTACTGTGTGGTGTTACTGTTTGTGGCTGTGCACTGACTATGTTCAAGTGTTTGTTCTTCTGGCACTAAAGCTAGCTCTAACCCTGCAACCACTCTGCAAACAGCCTCAGGTGAGTATGTGCAATTCTTTAGCACTTGAATCAGTGGTTAAATTATGTTTACAACCTAAATTACTCTTAATGCTTGTTACTTCAAACCAGCGACAAAATAATATTGTGCTTGTCCATTTACATATTTGGTATGCACTGGTAGTGATGGTTGAAAGACGTTAGTTATGAACAGTCTTCCTGCTTCTTGTTAATGTTGTGAGAAGCAAAACTGACACTTGGTAATGGTTCCTCTTGATGCAAAGCAGAAACGTAAATATAGAAGTTTGTAGCAGTTGTGGAGTAGCTGCGGGTGTCATCTTGCTGGTTTACGCATTTCAAAAATAAAAACTGGTGAGAACTATGTCGATGTGTTTGTCTAATAAAGTCAGAATCTGTTTTATATGGGTGTAAACACATACTGTTTGATACTGGAGTTTGTCTCTAATATTAAAATGTATCTAAAATTTGCATTTTCACAATCATTGCATCTTGACATTTAACAACCACTCAAATATATAAGCACCGAAAAAAGCTACCATGTCAGTCAGAAGACACTAGTCAAAGGAATTAGCTATTTGTAATATATATCCATATGATAGTCTTTGAGAGCAACCTCAAAAGAATCTAACCAAATTATTATTTATTTTTTATTAACAATACCAAAAACATAGCTTATGAGGAGCAAGTTGGTGAAAGGAGCTTCAGCAGCAAACATCATTGGCGTGAGTGTTTCAGCAGAATATCAGTGAGAAGCGTCGGGTTATAATGGGCCTGCTGATAGCCAGCTGTAAGCACAGCTTCACTGTTCTGTCTCAAGAATAGTCACAGATGACCTATTACACATTCTAGCTCGGGTCTTGTGATGATTGACTCATATTGAACTTTGTTCCGTTTGAACAGAGTTCTTGTAGCTGAGAGCAACATAAAAAAAACTATTGTGTAAATCTTCAGCTTGCACAGAACAAACCTACAAGACCTGCATCTCAAACTGAAAATAAACCATGTGTGTTGTGTGGGAGACCAACACTGAGACAAAAACAACCTCCTTTTGACAGGTTGAACTTTATTTCCCATGTGACCACACTACTGCATGAGAAGAGAAGGCACAGAACTGTTCTCTAAACAGCTCATTTCTGAATTTGAATGGGTAATGCTGTCCACCTACATTGTGACCTTCAAATACTTGAATCCAATGAGCAGGGCTGAAGATAAATGTTTTACTTGATATGCAGACTTCATGTATTTCACAGGAGATGGCGTGTGGAGGAAGTGTGTGTGTGTGTGTGTGTGTGTGTGTGTGTGTGTGTGTGTGTGTGTGTGTGTGTGTGTGTGTGTGTGTGTGTGTGTGTGTGTGTGTGTGTGTGTGTGTGTGTGTGTGTGTGTGTGTGTGTGTGTGTGTGTGTGTGTGTGTCAAAAGTGTGTGTGTGTGTGTGTGTGTGTGTCAGTGTTAACCTTTTGACTTAGTGTATGTTTGCTTTTTTACAACAGGAAGCTAGATTTATATGGCTACAAAATAAAGTCTGTGTGACTCGTTACTGAGTCAAAAGTGTTTCTCCCTCAGTACTAGGTTCTGGGTGTGATGAGGGATTAAAACCTACTGCTACTGTACATACCCTCAGTACATAATCTAATCTCATTTATTGTTCCATCTATCACGTATGACGGCATCACCACCACATCATCAAACACACGCAAACACTTGAGAAAACAACACAACGGGTAAATAAAGGAAGGAAAATATTTCTTTGTATTTATTCATCAGCTTTCTCAAACATGAGGTTAAGAGTATGGTCACCTTGACATATTATGGCTAGATATATCGATGTGACATTCTGTGATCTTCTTCATGCATCTTTAGTCATCTTCGTCTGAAATGTCGTCTGCTTTAAAACAAGAGAAACTGGCAGAATAAAGCAAGTTCTAAATTTCCCGTTGTCTCTCAGCTATTTTACATGATCCATATTATTCCAGACACCAAATATTTAGGTATAAAATAAAATATTTGGAGAAAGAAAACTATGACGGCACTGTCAACTCTTTTTAGCAATTTACTGCCAAAAATAAAGACGGCTCTGCATTCTTTTCACGAGACAAAAGTGCTTTTTTACATTCCACAAACTAACTTTAGCTTTCTTTTTTTCCTCACAACAAAGAAACAAACAATATTTGATGGCTTACTGTCATCCTTTGCACAAAGTACTTGTTTTATACTTTGACAAAAGAATACCTTGTTTTTAATGTTTACATCGTGATTTTCTTTCCCTTATTTAATATCAGCACATATTCAGTACATTATGGAAAACTGTCAGTGGTGTGATCTGTAATGCTCTGAGCAAAGTAACCAAGTACTCCCATTAATCTCTTTTTCTTTTGCTGCGCCGCATCGCTTATGTTTCTGCATTAATGGATGCGTGTCTCAGTGCTACATATAAAGATTTGTTTCTTAGTAGAGCGCAGCCTGTTGCAGAGGTATGAGCAAATTCAGTTCTGATTGGCCATGTTCTCTATGTGATTAAAGCATCTTCTTGTTGATTTAGTCCTTACTGATGTCCAGTTCTGCTGCTATCGGTCACCTGCTGATGGTCGCTGCTATCAGAGGGAGCAGAGCTGCAGTCAGAGGACTGGAGAGGCGTGTTGCTGAACCACACTCCATGGCATTTTCCTGCAGAAGACACAGTCATGTGTGATACATATGGTGTTCAGGGTAACATATTTAATATTAACAGGGTGGCTATACCTTTTGTTTTGTCTGGGAAAGACAATAGTGGCTGCTAATAAATTTGAACTGTTGTTGTTGTTGAACAAGTTGTAAACAGGTAACATAGCCAGTTTATCTAAACTACTTTATTTAGAGATAAAACCAAAATAAAACCCCACTTGAAATACTGTTAATAAACACAAATTGCACAGGAAAACTGTGTTTAAATTTGTTACGGTTAGAGTTGAGGCAGTAAGTTTATCTTTAGGTGATAATTTTTCTATTCACCTTCTTTTATAACCAAATAAATGTGCTAACCCACAGGTTTATATATTACTATGTATTTATTATCAATTATTTACAACTAGTATTACTGCCCGATTACTTGCCCCTTTGGACTTCTTTTTAACAATATTGCAGCGTTCCCATATCCCAGAAATTAAGAATGTGTTACAATATTATTATTACCAATGTGAATGATGGCCAAAACTACAAACGTCAGACTCAAGATGTAATAAGCCTAAATTATCCTGTTATGATCAAATCATGAATAACTAACTGACTTATGGATTGATCTACAGTATTTATGGAGTTAATTGTTACATTTATATGGTCCTGATAAAGTACTTATTGTTTCATTACAGTTGAAGAGGACGAGCATAAAGACTGAAAGCAGGGGTTAACGGCTAGCCTGGCACTGTTTGAGTTAAAAAATAACTGTCTGTTACTTCCTGCAGCTTTGCCGTCACCAGACAACTCAAGGAAGTCCAGAAATACTTCTGCACTTAAACCAAACTGTTTCTGTGCTCCAGTATCAGCTTCACCATTTACCTGTAGGCTACATGTAGTCACATACTTGTATGCAGACAAACACACACTCTCATACCTCAGGGTGGAAAGGATGACACGATTCAGGCTTCTTTCTGTCCTTCTGAAACTTCAGTCTGTCACATTTTAGTGACTCGTTGTGTTCAAAGGCGTCAAGGGTGTAAATACATCAACTGAACAAGTTAATAGGTTTAGAGCTTCACCAACTCATTTAGGGTTAGAGGAAAACACTTAAGTAGAGAAAGTCAAACATTAAACCTAAATTACACTCAGTCAGTTACTCAAATACTGTTATGATTTACTTTCTGCATCTGCTTCCACATATCGAACATCTGTGTTTCACCAAAAAAGGATATACATGATCTCGATGGGATTCATGGTTACTGGAGGAGAGCTGCTGCAGTCACACTTATTGTCCACAACAACCATGAAGAGGTTGCTGCTGGGAATCTGCTGTATGACAAAAGACCTGCGGCCCAAACAGAGTAACTGGAATTAAACTGTTATATGATTAGTAGCAGACTGAACATCTACTGTTTAAAAAAGAGTCAGTGGTTATTTAATGATTCACTGTGTCTACTGTTGGCCTGAAGCAGTACCTGATACAGCCCTCACAGTCAATGTTGCCTGTTGTTTCTTTGATGGTGCGTTCGGAGACAAAGGCAGGGTATTCTGTATCACAGGGCACCATCGTGGTTTTACCCCGAGATCTCTGAGCTGAAAGTATGAGAAATTGATCTGCAGTAAGTAAACAAAACTGCAGAAAAATAGAACAGCTCCACTTTTCCTTCTCAAACTCTCTCACACATTCACCTCTCTTTCTCAAACACATACGGACTGTAATGACCATTAACTACAGTTACCTTTAACTGAAAGATCCACGTTCCACCAGCTGTACAGGTTAAATTCTAGCAGAAAACTGTTATGAGAAAATAAACATTATTATCAGTAACCACAAGGATGAGCACTGATAATTTAAACTGATGTCTTTCTAAAACTAATAAATTGTAAATGAGAAATTGTATTAATATTTTTTTACTATTTAGCACAATAATAAGTAGTAAGCAACCATTAACTATTTATTGCAAGTACACAGGATAGGATGTAATATGTAAATGCCTTTAATTACTGATGAAATTAATGTGTTTTTTTCTAAATATTATTTATCCACTTACGTCTTCAGGCTTTTTTTTTTTTTAAATCAAATAGTAACCATTATTTATTATACTCCTATTATAAAAAAATATTGTGTACATCATATAATGTAATGTATGGGCCCCGGTAATGTACACTTATTTTAAATGTGGTGTTGTTCTTACATGACAAGTTCAGTCAGGAGCCACTTAACAACAGTGAAGGGCTGAAAGAGAGAAAAAAGCAGATGATGTTAGAAGCTGAAATGAAAGGAAATGTTCGAGGTTGTTTAAATGTCGGAGTACATTTTAAGACTGTGCTCTATACTTATAATCCTCTAGTGTTGACCACACACATTGAGATAGGTCTCAAGGTCATGCTGATGATTTCATTTTAACTCAGGTCGTACAAATATAGATGCAATCATTGCTTCTAACACAATCTCATGACTTACATCTGATAGAGTGCGTGCACTGTCGCTGCTCCCAGCGTAGTCTCTGCAAAGGGCCTGGTAATCATACAGTGTGATCCTGCAAAAACAAACAGAGCAGCAAAAGTTGTAATAACCATCAAATACGATGTTTATAAAAATATGCTTTTAAAGTCAGGTTTAATGTGTCAGTTCAGGACTCAGAGAAATGTTATGCCGTGTCTCAGACCTTTTGAAGGACCCCATTTGGAGAAGTTTGTTCATAACAGCACCCTCCACCTCTCCAAAGAAGAGCCCTGTCTGAGAGAGAAGTAATGTCAAGGCACACAGGCACATAGCTCAACACATAAACTGGGTGGACAAAATAATGTGAACATCCTATAAAAAAGGACTTTCTTCTAATTTGTAATTGTTTATTTTTTGGAAAATCTTCACAGACACATTCAACAGAGAAACTGGCATTCATTTCAGGATATGTAGCCATCTTGTTCAAGTCAGTGTGTTTTATTATCAGATCTTAACAATATTACATTTATTTGGGGGTTGCAAAATATTATTATTATTATTATTCTAGGGTGCAAAATGAAGAGTAGACTTTTATTTCCTTCCTCTATCTTTAATCCTACTTATTTAGCTCTTTGAGCTATAATATTTGGAAGAACCCCATGTTGCTTTATATACATTTTCAAGACTTGTGGGAAAACATTTAAGGACAATTGAAGCAGCTAAGGAAAAGGGGGGCATGTGTTTTGGTGTTTCCTTTATATCAACTTCTGTTCAGATTTAAACATGCACCCATAAACATGCACACAGTACCTGAGATTGCTCCTCTGTGACAAGAATGAAGGCATTGTTGTCAATGAGATAACAGTTAATGTCCTGTCAGAGGAGGAAATAAAATATTAGGTTAACAAAATAACCTGAAAAGAAATCCTAAAGCTAGAGTTATGTGACTGCTCTTACCGCGTTATCGCAGCTAATGCTACATTTTCCATCCAGAGCTGTACACTGAGAACAAAACATAAGTAGTTAAGCTTTACAGCTAATCAGGGTACTCATTTCATTGTAAAAAAAATAGTTGTTATTGTGTTGTTACCTGTCTGCAGGCAGTCCAAAACTTCCTCTGAAAGAACTCAAGCTTCATCTGGATCCCGACAGCTGAGCACAAAACCAAGGACATAAGAGACTGCACGATATAGAAAAATAACTCAACATGAAGATAATTATGAAAGATGGTTTAATGTTACCTGCAACGATTGGAGACTTTCTGTCATCAAGGAGCTGAATTGCTGTGCTGGCCAAAACCACACTCTTATTTTCTAAAGCTAGAGAGGAAGAGCAGAGAATAATCAGATTACACTTTCTGCTCACTAGATGGCGCCCTTTACTCATGAGGTGGCAGGCTGAAAAGAAACCGCAGTACCAGTCCATTACATTACATTACAGCAAAGTCTGGTCGGAGCTTTTTCTCCAGCCAGATGACTCCAATCATTCTGAAATGGGTGCTGTGATAGGAACATTTCAAGTTATGAGTGGATGCAGTCATCATTAACAGAGGAAAGGTGGTAAATGTCCTGGAGAGTGAAGCTGAATTCTCCATCCTGTGCCTCGCAGACTGAACGTGGGCCACATTAACGGCATAAAAGCTGTGAGGGTGGTGAGCTGTGCTGCACATCCTATCAGTAGAAACCAGTTAAAACCACCATCCATAGCAGAAAGAGGGACATACAAAAAGACTGATTAAGATGTTAAAATTCTGAGTGACTAAAGCCACCAGATGAGATTCCGAAAAGTAATTTATATAAAGCTGCAATGGATAATTGAAAGTATATTAAGATGGACTTATATAACGTAAATTGAAGATTATTTAGCTGCATTAGGCAGTTCAGTCTTGCTCTCAGGGAACTTTTATTTTGTACTGCACACTTGAGATACTATCTTAAATCTCTGGTTTGGTTCTGCATACCTGTGCTGAAGGGGATGGAGTAGACAAATGTGCCGGGGACCTGTTCTGCAGCTCTCTTGTACCACAGAGGGAAGTGATCGGCATTAAACACACCCTCCTTGTCCTCCGCTGTCAGGAACTCCCTTAGGAAGCACACAGAATGAAAGTGAGGAGAGGGGCAAAGGATTAGATTAATCAAGCCCAATCACGGCCTCGCCCTGTGCTGTATGTAATGATTAGAGAGATGTTGAGCAGCGGGACTCACTGATTTGAGAGCTGATCGGCGGGCACAAACAGGTTGGTCCTCGACAGGCCGGTGCGTGTGCCCAGGAAGGCGATCTCCACTCCTTTGTCTGAGTTCCTGTTGGTATAATGCAGAGCAGTAAAAACAAATGTAATTTAATTTTTTCTTATATTTCTTTTCAAATGCATTTATGCGCTGATTCAGATCTGCTGCTTCTTAAACTGAAAGTTCTTGCCGCAGCTGATGTAGCTCTCATTTCGGAGGTATATTGTCAAAATACCGTATTCATGTTTTTAAATTTGACTTAAAATAGCACTCACATGTCCACAAGTGTTTCATATACTCTTATTGTAAATAAGGTTGGATCCTCATGATACATGCCATGTAAGAAAGGTTCCCTTTTCTTATCATTTCTTAGTAAAGTAAGTAAAGAACTGAACATCAAAGTAATATCTATCACGTGGGCTACTTATTAAATATCAACAGAAGAAATAGTCATCACACCACAAAGTAAATATCCACATATGTGACTGTTCCTCCTGTTCATACTGGCTGTGAAAAAACATCCCTTCCTTACATCATTCTAAATTTCAGCTGCAGTTAATATGAGGTTTCAGCAGTTTGATTTAATCAAATAAAGTGATCTCCCAAAGTAACTTTCTTTTGAGTGCAAAATTCCCTCTGCGTTATCCTCCCTCCACCACAAAAATGTAGGTGCCACTTTCTAAAAAGGCATGCTTATTAAAGACTTTTCAACTAATGGCCTTGGTAGTGGTTAATACTGAGTTATACATCAGTTATAAGCCATTAATAAGAACAATGTTTGGGTTGACAGGTTGTGAAAAATCCCTTTGAGTGGTCTTTCTTCTATTTGATCATGGCAACCGATTACCATTTACTAATGCAGACTTGATGGATAATTGGACGAACATCTCATTAATGATTTGCAAACATTTATAATTACAGATGACTTACAAACATTTACTGTTGGCTTATTCGTAAACCCATATAGACACCCTTCTTTAGTGCCTAACTGACACTTGTAAGTGGATTTGAAAAGAGACTATAAAGCAGTACCAAAACTTCTTACTCTGACTTGTTGAGGGCCAGACCAGTCCAGTAGGCCTCCAGTGGAGCGGTGACCACAGCATCAAATAACACTTCCTGGATGAGCTCTCTGTCACCTGCAGAGTGTTGTTTAAAGACTCAGAACATCCATCTCTTTTTGTAACAATCATTTATTAAATTCTTCTCTTCATATGATGATTAGAATTTAAGTGCGGGTAAAAACAGACTCTGTGTAGTCTAGTTTATTCAGGTCTGACTCAGATGTCTCTTACATTTGAGGTGTGGTCTGCGACCCGTCATGAAGAGCTTGATGGCTTGAATCTGGGTCAGGTGACGGTGCTCATGCTGCTCCTCTGTGTTGCAGTATGTCCTTTGGTACAAACAGAGCCCTGCTGTTACATCACAGCCCTCAACATCCCTGATGAACGCAGAGGGATAACCTACATAACGCATGAATGCCCTCTCCCATAACCCCAGCCTTACCATTCATCTGCCAGGGCGACATCTGGCTGTTCCAGATCACGGAGCCCTGAAAAACACAAGTCAGTAACGCTTCAGCAATGCCAGCCTGAGTAGACTGATACAATAAGCCCCATCAGAGTGACATGCATCTCACAGTATTCAGGCTTTTGTTAATAACAGAGTAAAAGACACAGTCAGAGTGACATACCGGTTTCAACTGATACATTTCCTCTGAAGAAGTACTTTCCATGACCTCTGGAGAGAGCCACTCCAACACTGGAGACAAGAAACAGAGAAGGGAATCAACATTTAGCCGTAACCAAGACATAAACTGACAGAAAGTCGTTTCAGGAACGTAATGAAACTTTCTCTCCACCTGAATGGTGTTCCTTTGATGTCAGTGTAGAAATAGTCATTGTGCATCTTCAGGACACGCCTCTAAAAAGAGCAGAGAAAAATAGTGCAGATGATTTACTTCTTGAGTCTAGAGACAACAGAGAGAGAAGAACCCTGATCTGATAAAGAGACACTAAGCATCTTTATCTGCAGCCTCACCCCTTTATCCACCGTCTTCTTCACCTCCATGGAGAAAGTCCCTGTTCTCCTGTTCACCATAGCGTTGCGGAGCTGAAAGATAAAGCACACAAAGAGGCACATAGAGCAGAGGAGTCGAGGCCGGTTCACTGATCCAGCAGCCTGTTTGTGGCTGCCATTAAACTAGGATACTAAAACAGAGTCATTCTTTGATGATTCTTGGAGTTCATTTAGAAATAATACATGATTCACGGGAAAACAAGTAAACATGCAGTCCAAGAACATTGTGAAATCCTGGCAATTTGGCCGCTGAAGTCACACAAAGTTGCATGTAGACCCAAGTACATCTAGTGTTTTATATTGTACACTTAATAATGACTTCTGTAACATTGTTAGGAGTAAGACACATACAGTATCCTCTTTGTCTTCCCATTCCACCTCAGAGAGATCCACGCTGCTGTAGTTGGGCTTCCTCCTCTTCTTACCATCCTGATACTGCACAGAGGAGCACAATATACACAGAAATGATCCACTTTATGTAGTGACGTTCTCTTTGGACTAACCGCTGCTTAAACATGTCTGCTGCTGCTCTAGCCTGACCAACTGTGAAATCATGTGACTAATTTTCTAATTAATGAGCTTGATATCAAAGAAACAAATCTGAGTAGAAAAGCTTCACTGTAATCAGTCTTTTGTGTTTCAACATCAACAGTTCAATCTTATTTATCAAGTCTTGTTATGAAGGTTTTGCTGTGTAATTATTCAACAAATCGTCTGTGAAGTTAGCACTGTCAGGTAAATTAAAAATGATTAATATGATTGATAGGAAGTCTACATCAATGCATTAAACTCATGTCATTAAAATGTCAAACTCTGCTTCTGTATGTCGTCTGGTCCACAAGAAACAACAAGTCAATGACTACAACCACAGCACAGTTTTAGCCACAAAGACACACTCACAAGAAAACAACACAGACCAACACACACACAAACAGTTGCACAGAGAGGAGTAGCACTAACACCGGCACACACAGATCCACTAGCACAGCCATAGCCCCTGAGGAACCAGCGGTCCCAGGGCGAGTGGCTGTGGTCTCTGCCAGCGAGTGTTAAGTTACCTCTGGGAAATCTCAGGCCAGCCAGCCCTATGAGTGGCCTTTATCCCTGCATGCATACATCAAAGGAAAAGGTTGGGATTACAGACTATACGAGCCCATTTAGCCTCCTGTTACACATTTGTCTCTTTGTGCCCTCGTTAACGGAGGCTTTCAGTTCATCATTTATGTTATTTAAAGAATTGCATGGACAAAACAATTAGGGATAACAGGGTAAAGTCAGGCAATGCTGTGAGACTTTCCTGGTGTAAAAGTAATGTTAAGAAACTGAGTTACCAAAGGCCTGAGGTCCGGATGCGTCAGGATGTAGCCATTGTTTGTGATAGCAAATGCGTACCCATGGATTCCTAACTAGAGACACAAAATCAGATACACAAGGAAGAAATTAAAAAACAAAATGCATACTAATGAATTCATTTATTCAAAGTAAAAAGTACAAGAACAGCTGATTGTACCATATGTTTGGGGATGAGCTTCATCAGCTCCTGCAGAGGGATGTCTGTTCCTACGACCCCCAACAGAATACCCTGGTTCTTCTGCACGAAGAGATTCAAAACACACATGCACAACTTTAGAAGAAATCTCCATGCATGTTCACTTAGCAGTGGTGGAAGAAGTACTCATATCCTAGTAAAAGTAACAGTACCACCACGTTAAAATACTCCATTACAGGTAAAAATCCTTCTTAAATAGAAGAACAGAAGTATTATAAACCAAATGTACTACAGCATCAAAAGCTAGATAAATGTCCTGTCACTGATATACTATATATGACATTAGATAATACTTATTCATCAATGTGTAAGTAGCATTTTACTGTAACAACTTATCAAGGGGTAGCTAGTTTCAACCATTTGATATACACTTCCAAAGGCTCACAAGATAAATCTGAGGAATATTGAGATAATTAATGTTGAAGATAATAAAAAAATACAAAAACAAAATGTACACATTCTTAATAATTTCTGGACTTTTTTTTCTAATCTCCATGTAATTCTGCCCCTTTGGGCTTCGGACAGTTATTATAATGAAACCATGTGGGAAGTTAAGTGGGGAAATGTGTCTTTGGTGGAACTTCTAACAACTAATAGACTTAGATCTGAAATGTGACAATAAGCTATCGGAAAGATTTATTTGTAAGGTGTTACAAGCCAAAAAAGTTTAAAGACAATCTTTCAGACTCACTCACTCACCGTTTCATTCTTTGTGCTGAAGACAGGCATTGCAACTGTAGTCATCAGACTTGGGCCTGCTTTGTCCTTCAACTAAAGAAAGGAAAGAATAAATTAACTTTTGAATGCTTCTATTTCAGCTGTTTACTCTTATTGAGAAAGGTGTCAGCATGTTCTCTGATCGGGTTTGTAAGCATCGTACAAAACAAAAACTGCTCAGAGAAAGACACACATTTAACAGCATTATTATGCCTACAGAACTGAAACATTCACTCAGCATTTCTTAATCAGTACATCTCATGCATTTTGAGCGATAACCAACAGAGTTACATGCATATATTAAACTGCATATGTATTCAACTTGAGCTGACAAAGTAAGATTCCAAAGATGAAGGTTTTTGTCATTGAATTGTTGCTGCAACTACTATAGAAAAATGCTATGAATGCTTTTCATTTTATTCTAAAAAAACGTCTAAACTAACAACAAAATCATATGTGAATGTAAAATTTAAAAGCTGCCATGAAAATGTTACATCAATGTTAACGGCTGAAGAAACAATTAAATTTTTTCACACAGTACAGTAGCTAATTACCAGTGAAGAGGCAGCCTAATTGACATGAAATTCAATTAAAATTTCTAGATAGAAAAGTGAGGAGGGGAATAACGGCTTCAGGACTTGACAATAATGAAGCCAAAAGTGGCTACAAACGTAAGTAGTCGGGACACAGAGGCCTCATTAGATCAGTGTACTATTTGACACTTTTTAATTAATTAAAAGCACGACCAAATGAATTCCTGGAGAACCATAGGATCCTGGTTGCAGCCTTTCGGTTTTCAATCCTGAACCATGTGGGTCTCAGAGGGGGTCAGTTCAGTAGGATGAAGGCTGACATAATTAAGCACATGAGCCTCGCTAAAGTAGGTCTGCTATTCCCTCACCTTGTGAGTCGACACAGCCAAGTGTGCCCGTGTCCCTGTTTGTGTGGTTGGCTGTTCATTTGTGTATGCGCATGCAGATGAAACAAACGAGCTGTGAATCGTAGTGTGTGCTATCTAGACAAAATGAAGAATGGTCGGTCCTTAAATTCATCAGAACACACAATGGAAGCGGAAACTGGACTGCTTCAGCCTATACCGACACACACACACACACACACACACACACACACACACACACACACACACACACACACACACACACACACACACACACACACACACACACACACACACACACATGCAAGCACACACACAGGTAAAGCCAAGCACACCAATCCCCCCCCCCTCTTTTTCTCTCTCTTTCTTGGTCTTCCCTCCAATGTCAGTTTTATTATGGGCTTTAGGAGATAAAATGCAATGATCCACAGAATGATGAATGGTGTGTCTGAGGCTGAGATACAAGAGCACACACTCCAGAGGACAATCTCCCAACCCTTCTGTGTGTGTGTGTGTGTGTGTGTGTGTGTGTGTGTGTGTGTGTGTGTGTGTGTGTGTGTGTGTGTGTGTGTGTGTTTTTTAGTGTGTGTTTGGTGTGTGCATGCTCATAAGCTCCATACTGGATAGAAGTACAATAAATGCTCCTCTACTGCTCCTGCCCTCCAGAGAAGAAGAGCATCTCCTCACTTTTGACTTTCTAGGATATATTAAAGTAGGAACTATAAGCAGCCATTTAACCTCTCAAGTTCCTCTCAAGCACTTTGACTTTATACCACATGGCTCAAATTTGAGTTGCAGAGGAAACCTTTTATAACCTGCATGTGATTTCCTTTCTGATGCCTGTTCAGAGCTACTTCCTACAGCATCTGGTCGATTCTTTTAAGATAAGACAACAGATAAATGATGTTTCTTAAAAATATGATTCTAGCCGAGAGCACATAAAGACTAGATCACATCTAGATATTTACCTTATGAGCCTGGGAAAGCTGAAATGAAAGAAAAGACGCATAAAGAATGAATCATCCAGAGCATTAAAGCCTTCACATTGTGCCTTGACTTTGTGGACGCAGATGTACAGGGGGAGGGGGGAGGTGGGATCCATACAGATTAATGAAGCTCATAATGAGGAATCATTCCAGCAGCATTAAGAGTAATGATGACAATGCAGACCAACACATATGCACATTTACTGTACAGTACAGGGATGGAGAAAATAACATGATTCCTGCAACTTACACAAACAACAGCCTAAAAACTATGTAATCGAAGCATGTTGTTGCTGTACAGACACACATGCAGTCTCACTCATATACAAATGTAAATTTAGAATGAGGACTCGTAACTTGGACAATCACAGGAAGTTGTGATACTGCTTAAACCTTAGAAGAAAAGCACTGTAACACACTCACAGCACTGTCCACGTACGCTTCAGTCCACACTGTGTCGTGCTCGTGGTCAATAACCTTTGGGCGGCTCATGACGTGAAGATACCTCATCACGTTCTCCTGAACATCTGCTAAGGTGGAGATCTGACTGAAATAACCTGCAAATAAACGCACACATTTATTAACCTAAAATGAGGGAGAGCATTTACTAACCACAATGTGTATTTCTACATGTATTGGAACTTTTGGAAATTCCCCGTTAAAAAAGATAAAACAGATAAAAGAAGTATTGGATCAGCAATATTTGGTCCTGCATCTTGAACTTAAATAAAAGTACTATCAGAAATTAGCGGCATAGAAAGTTTTTTTTTAAAATACTGAAGTCTTGTGTTCAAGTTTTCCCAATGCATCCCTTAACCATTTACAAAATTGTAATTTGTTTCCTGATGTCCCTGAAATTACTGCGCTGTGCTGAACCACTCTGGAAACAGGTTTCCAGTGGTTCACTTTACAGTGACACAGGAGCATTTTGACTCGTGTCAGCTCCTGCTGTTGCTGACAATGATTCATTTTGGACATGTAAGGTCATTCCACAGTGGGGAGCTGTATGGGGAGGATGTTTGGGGCTTGTCTCCCCACAATCCCTCTGTGATCGGTTTTCCCGACTGTTACCCTCCTTTCCAGAGGGCACTCATCCAGAGTGTTGACACGTGGGAGCTATCAGCGGCGAGCAGCCAAGAGGGAGACACTCTGACAGGAAGAGGGATTAGAGCAGATTGACCTCTGACCCTCCCCGAGTGCCACTTCATTGCCTCTTGGCAGAAAGAGTCAGAGCCAGCAGATACACATGCAGGCACACACGAAAAACACACATAACATTCACGTCCAGTCAAACCACAAGTACAACCACACATCCTCCACGGGAACACCACATTAGATCGACTTCACACGCTGACAAGAAGCTGTCATGAGAAACGTTTATCAAAAAGTCCCAAACCTTTGTTGGCACACGCCATCCATTTGAGGTTATCAGCAAATGCAGACTCTCGTCCAATCAGGTATGGGAATATTCGCACCTGTGCAGAGGACAAGTAGATGTCAAAAGTTTCAAAGATGGAAGGATATAAAAAAGAAAAGTGATGCATCTCCTTAGTACTTTATCTTCCTGCCCTGATTCTATCTGGCTCTGGAGCAAGAAGTAGCTGCATGTTTTCACATCCTCTTGAGGAATCACTGAGCATTAAGCTGCCATTCCAGCTCTTTCTTTTCATTCTTCACATTTTTTCAGTCCATCTCTGTCAGTTTTTTAACAGTTATTGGGGATTTCTTCCAGTTTGCACTCTCAGTGCAGTTACATTCAGTTAATTTTCTTTTGTTGGGGGTTTTGCATGAGGGCATAATCCACTGTCCTTTTAAAGAACGCTGTGTGACATTTTGCCAAACCTGCATGGCTCATTGGCTCCAGATGCTTTGCTAAGCATGAAGCATATAGAAAAACACTGAATGGCTGCCATATAGCAGCCCTGAGGGTGTATGAGGGGTGGGGGTGGGGGTGGGTGGGGGTACCCTGCCAAATACTGCCCTGCACCCTGCCAAACACTGCCAACACACATATGCTTGATAGGACTGCACAAAAGCCCTGGAGCTGTTGTTTTTATTGCTTTGTGAGTGGCACAGCAGTCCATTTCATTTCAACTGCATTAAGGTCTTACAAAGGGAGTATAACAAAAGATTAGTTAGATAGACTGTTGAGTCCAGGAAGAAATGTGGGGAGAGCACAGCAGCGGGGGCCGAAGACCAGAGCCTTTGAGACTGAGCTGCTTGCACTGCACATACTCTGCCCTTGAAAGCAGTTAATTTCCCATGTTTTATTCCTTGTCGGGAGAAATATTGTTCTGTAACGCATCAACCCGTTGAAAAACATGATATTGACATGGATTGTACATTAAAGAGTTATGAGTGGTAATGAAGAAAAAAAAAATGTTCCTCAAAATGTCAAGACAGGAGCTCCAGCTGGCGTAAAGAAGTAAAATGTACATCTATCTCCGCTGGAAGAAAAGTGAAGGGCAAGCAGAAAATTCAGAAAAAAGAACAGAAATAACATTGGAAATTAAGCACTGTGAGGAACAGATGACAGGAGAAAATAAATAAAGACCTAACCTTTCTTTCTGGCCAGTTGTACTTCTCAAAAACATCGTCATACATTTCAGTCGCCCCGTCAGTCACAAGCATTATGGCCTGACTGCACAAACTGCCATGTCCAGTTTGATTAAACTGCAAAAAGAGAGAAAACACATGAAGATATAAATTAAGAACCCAAATAAAACAAGCGTTATTTAAACATTAAACAAACAGAGCTGTCCGTTTCCACTGATGATGATGTCTGATATGGCAGCTGTGCAGCCATCAGTCAATAAAACATGGATAATGTCTTGGTAAATAAACCTGAGGAGTGTAGTACACTGTACTCTGATGCCAGAAGATGCATCGCAGTAATTAAGTGGTTTATTGACCTGTAACAGAATGAATGTGGAGAGAAAGAGGAGGATGAAGTGATGCGATCACAGGAGGAAACCTGCTGAGCACCGCTACTCTCAAATCACAGGATGCCTTCAAAACATCTGTTGTTGTTATAAAGTGTGAAGCCCTGTAATATAAAAAGTTATGGGAATGTCTGACTGTTTCAACACTGCAACAGTATTTATAATTGTGGTGTCTTAAAAGTTTGTATTGGTTGGCTTGTATGCGCGTGACAAAAAAATTCTGTCTAATATTTGTAAATGTTTGATTTTTATCTTTAATTTAAACGTTCAATAATAGGAAATCAGCTCTAGAGTAACATTTTAAAGCCATGAAATGTTAATTTGGTTGCTCATTATAGACTTTTTTCACAGGAACCATATTGACTCGTCACAGTAGAAAGAGCACATGTGTTATCAATAACATTAAAAATGGCTCTCTTCCATTTAGTGTCCCAGTAAGCAGTGACAGTGAGCCAGCATGCACAATACAAGCCCCTTGAAACTGAAGCAGCTAAGTGGATTTCAGCCATCATTAATTTTATTATCTACACCTGTGCTTTCACATGTGATGATAATAGGTGGCCTAGTGTGACGTCCCCCCGCAGTCTGTGGGCTCAAGCTCAGGAGGCAACTGTCCGACATTTGAGGGACGACTGCTGATCTGGTTCATCAGGTTCATCTGGACTTTTCTGGGCGTAAGCTCTTCCTTTTCTCTCCTACCTCAGCTGCATCTGATTTTTGTCCTTTAGCAGACCTGCATAACACATGCCCTACATAGAAATGCATGCTTCCATTGCTGATGTGAACATCCTACGTTTTTGTTATGTTCATATTTTTTAGTTAATAAAGAATGTGTTTTAATAAATCTCTCACATGGACCCTCCATTCCCTGAGCCAGAGGAGCATTTTCAACGATACTGTCCTTTAGCCTTAGTTGTAATGTATTTTATGCCCTTTGTTTCAGTACTGTAAGTAAATAAGGAATAGTGAATCTGAATGTTAATGATAAAAGACATAATCAATGAAAGGGATCATTAAGTAATTGATGCTGATAAAATCTAATCAATCCCACACACTAGTTGTTGGAGAGGTAAATTAATGATCTTGTTCTAAAGTCATCCAACAAGGGGATGGGTTACATAATTATTGGTGTTAAAATATGCTAAACTATTTAATTATATGCTCGCTGTTTTGTGATTATCTGTATCGTCCGCCCATGAGACTAGGAGACTTGGCTTTTCTTTATCTCAACACTGCTCCTAGGAAAATGGTGCATTGCTCTTAAAGTGAAGCGAGTTTCTTTTTGATTTGGTCTACGATAAGCTGTGTTCTGACTTCATTCGCCGGGAAGTGGTGTAACAGTGAGTTTCAGTTGTAGGCTACCGGCTACCTGATTACCATATTCATTGCAGGGCTTTAATTAATCTGACAAATGCAGAGGTAAAAGCTGCAGTCCCTCAGCTTCAGCAGCGCAGCCGCCTGAAAACAGGGAGATAAAAGGAGAGCGTCTCCTGGCCTTATCTGCTTTGTGTTCCAATCAGCCACGTTATTAATCATCGACATTAATTAGAGCCATTAATCACGATTCAGAATAGATGTGTCTGTGTTTGGAGGGCGGAACAGGGATAGCGCTGGAGCGTTTCGACAGGCGACACACCTCCCAAACGCTCAAATGTATTTGACTGGAGTGTGCTACTTTTTTATGATTAGCAGAGAACAAGCAGTGGGTTGTACTCCAACACTTCCTGTCACTGAAAACAAATGTGGCTTGTAAAATGAAAGTTTTCCTAATGTTCTGGTCAAGTGGAGTCCTTCAGTTAAACGAAAACAAAGTGCCTTTGTTATGGCTGAACACAAATTCATTATTTTAATGTCAAATTAATCAATTTATTAATTCATAATTTTGTGAAAACTCATGAATACTGAACAGCATTGTCACATAATACGTAAGGAGAATTTAGTTGATCTGCTTTGGGATAAATGGTTTCAGTGGGATATAGACTGGGAAGATTTGTGTTCAAACTGACAGTCACAGATACGGAGCGGTTCACTGCACTGGAACTCACATCACTCAGGATTGTGAATGCTTCAGCCAGAGCGACACCCAGCAGCCCGATCCCTTTAGCAAACAGCTTGTCCAGATGTTCACGGAAATGCTAACAGATAACGACAGAAGAGGAAAAGACAGGTTTTAGACATTGAAACCACACAAATTCAACCTGATACAATCCACATATACTCATTACATTTCAGTTTGAGCTCGACTCACATCTTTATTGGTTCTGTCAGCTCGGACCAGTGTGCCATTCAAACAAGGCTCCACATAGTGGATCTCCTGATTATACTGTGGAAATGCAAATAACATTAAGATGGATTAGTATTTTTCATGGAAGAATGAGCTCCAGTTATCTGAAATTCTTAACAGATATGTCTTTGGTGAATACTATTAATAGACAGCATTAGACTGAGATTACAGAGAGATAGGACATAGAGAAGCACAAATATATGATTGAACAAAGGCACAAACATGTACAGACACAAACTGAGAAAAGGTGAAAAACGTACTGCAATGATGTTGAAGAAGTCGTCATCTCCAAGTGTGTCCAATATGGAGGAGACAGTCTGCCTGGCGATGGTCAGCCTCAGTCCCTTCATGCTTCCACTAACATCGACTAAGATAACAACATCCTTAGGAGACGTTGCTGCCTGGATGTACCTGAAATATGTTAGATTACACAATTTGATATCTTGTTGCAGAATAATAAATTATTATTTTTTTAGAGACGATGAGATGCAGAACCATGAGCAGTACATTTTGTCAGGTTATAAAGACATACCACTTCCTGTTTCTACAGTCGAAGCCAATGACACCATGTTCATCTGGATGCCACTTTACTCCTGTGAAATAGATCAGGAAGTCAATTTTGAGAAAATATCAGAAAACACAAAATAACAAGCTGGATAAACACAAGCAAAGAAGGACAGGTTATACGTATATGTCAATGTTCTGCACTAATCTGGAGTCATACAGTGAATGCTGTGCTGTTTTTGTGTATGAAGCCGACTGTGTCATTTAAAATCAACACAAACAATTTACACATTCACAGCAATGCTTTATATTTTAATAGCTTTGGCTTTTTAACTTGGTGACCAATAATTTTGTTTTGAACCCTACATGTAAAGTCAGTATTGGAATAAATAATCAGATAACTGACTTCAGTAAAGTACATATTGTAAATGTATTTAGTTACTTTTCACCACTGCGTACAGTATAAACTTCATATTGATGGTCCTTAAATCTTAATTAATGTTTTCACATTAAACCAAAGAAGAGTTCAATGCAGTGGGATTTCAAACAACATTTATATGATGAATATAATAGTAAAAGGTTGTTGTAAAACACTGGTGAAAAAGCTAGATTTTTATGAATTGCTTCTTATACTTTAAACATACAGAGTCCATATTTGTATAAGACTATCATCATCTGTATCTCTGTAGCTGCAGTGAGTCGACCGCCTGTTTCATATCATTGTAACGGTCTGATAAGTTCAGTTGGATCCAGCAGCCAGGCGCTGTTCCTCAGCACGACTGTAGACCCACACCGCCAAATTCTGATTAATTACAGTCTGTATATGTGCATCCTCTCTGATGGTCTGTAAAATTACAACATTAGCCAAATTACCCTTTTAGTTATTCTAAATCATTTCTTCTGATCTTTTTTTTACTTGTGCACTGGCGGCTTATGACTCCCTTGAGACAAGCCTTTCTGTTCACACACACACACGCACATACACACACACACACACACGCACACACACACACACACACACACACACACACACACACACACACACACACACACACACACACACACACACACAGAGAGAGACAGACGGTGAAATAGGACAACTGACAGGGTGACACCACTCACCAGGGTACTGCCTGAAGAAACCTTTGGCGCTCCCAAAGTATTGCCAGATCAGTGTTGGGTCTCTCTCAAAATTATCTACGAATACTTTATTCAGCGCCTCGGACCAGTAAACTCCGTTCACTATGTCGGGATCTAAAATGGAAGAGGAGGGGAAAAAAGACACAGGGAAGGGAGAGAAACAAGTAAATTAAAGGGTGATAATAGAAATCATCCTGGTCACCATTACCGAGTGCACGGTTGACCTTTGTCCCTTATTGACCCCCCTGAAGGAGCCTCAATGCCCGTGACTGAATCATCCCCTCCCCTCCTCCTGCTGGACGAGCCTCCCTTTGTGCTGCGAACAGAGAGTTATGGGAAGACCATTATAGCCAAACAAAAGCAGCCCTGGCGATACTCAGGGAGAGGTGACACACTCCGTTAAAAAACAAGAAGGGACAGAACAGCTAGCGTATGACAAACATCTTTCCACCACCACCCCCTCTCTTCACTCTTTTCAGTCTCTTTGAAGGGTCTAGTTGCTTTCCGTATCATGCCTGGACTATCATCGATCCCCCATCTCCACTTCTCCCAGCTTGTGACACTGATGCTACTTCAGCTTCCATTTCTCTCTTTCACCACTTACTTTCCTCCCTCCCCTTTCCCTCCCCACTCACATAGTAAGTCTGTGAAGGCTGAGCTCTCACCTTTGTTGTACATGTTGGTGGGCACCTGCACCACACTGAGGCTCAGGTTGACTGACAGGTTATTGAAATGGTCGTTGGGCTCCAGAAGAAACTCTCCTCCAAGCTCCACGTTATTGCCCTCCTCGTCCACTTCATTGATCAGCACGGCGTTAAAGTACTCATACTGAGGAAAAGAGTGAATACATGAAAATAACATGAAACTGTTAAATGTAATAACTGTGATAGCAGGGTTGATATTAATAATTACAAATCTATCTGATAACAATAGTCACAATTGGAGATTGAAAAAAAAAGTTCTTGCTGTAACCATTCCTCTTGAAAATACTAGCCATCAAGAGATTTTAAAGAAAGTGATGGGGAAAGCCAACAAATTCAGTCAAAGCCAAAGCCAAAGTCTGAACAGTCTAAGTCTGAGTTTCTTCCAAAGTTACAGTCCTTTAAAATCCATTCTTTACGTTTCTCCTGACGTGTCGCAGTGGCTGAGCGATGATAACACAAAGATTGAATCGGGGACTGATTTTGTCCTCCATCTTTTCAAGGCCAGTATGGACAGGAAGAACAATTACACCAACCAAAAACTGTAACATGCATGTATTGGAGCCTAGCTATTATTTTATGTAAGGCAGACCGAACCTATTGTTTAAGGGGTCAAACTCCCCTCACACAGGTTGCCTTTCCCGTACAGATCATTCATCATATGCACAGTTAAGTCTGCTTATGTGTACACCTGTCCTCCAAGCATTAGTAGCTCAAAATAAAGCTTAAATAAAGTGTTACAATATAACGGAACCATTAGACAATAAAATAGGGCCTAAATAGTTTTAATATAAATAGCTTCTCAGAAGGTAGAAAATAAATATTTTAAACATTTGTATTGCATATATTTGGAAGAGGCTTTTGAACAAATGTTCTAAATTATTTCTGCCAAATACGCAATCACTTGTTAGTGGTAGTTTTGGGTTCGGTATCTTGCTCAAGGACGCTTGGACACGGACAGGAATATATAAATCTGCTCTACCACTTAAGTTACAGCTACTCATAATTAATAGACAGTCTTTTGTTAAAACATGACAACACGTATGAATGTGTGCAGATTATTTTGTGGATTTCTGATTAGATGGTGCAGTTTTAAAATGTTCCCAGTGTGTTAAAATGTGCATTTACTACAGCAGTTGCAATTGTCACTGAGGTCTAAGAAGGAACTGGAAGTGCAAAGAGGACTTCAGGACTGCCAGTGAACATTCTGGCTTCCCTAAAGTCAAACCAAACGGTTTATCTGTCCTGTCCTTCACTGCCTGCTGCTGCAGAAGAAAGACTACCTCATCCTGTCTGAGCGGCCTCTCTGTGGCCTGTGGTCCTTATTGTCTGCAATGAGAGAGAGAGAGGGAGAGAGAAAGCGAGAGAGAGGGGGAAGAGATGGAAGGAGGGAGGGAGAGATGGGTGATGGACTCTACAGCATCACACTCGGGGGAGGCCGCGCGGGCATCACCATCAAGCAGCCCCTGACAGCTCATACCACGCCTGAGCAGCTCTCTGACGAGCTGCGGCAGGGCGGAGGGGGGTGGTGGTGGTGGTGGGGGTGGGGGTGGCGGGGTGCTACTGCAGAGGGGGAGCAGCAGGGGAGAGAAACGTGCACCCTCAGCAGAACTGATAGTGCTGTAGAGAGGCACGTTAACCACCAGGGTTATTACTGTAGAGCAGGCCATGGGACACTGCAGCTCTCCGAGACGCCCCACTGGCTCTGCAGTTAGCTGGAGGCCCTACTGCAGAGATCTGCCCTCTATTACGGGCTGCTGGGCCTTACTGTGTACCCACACTCCAAAATGTGGAGATGCTGGGTCTCAATAAGCTTTAACCGGCTTTAACTGCTACGTAGA
The DNA here is from genome assembly GCF_027596085.1 of Anoplopoma fimbria. Lineage (NCBI taxonomy): Eukaryota > Metazoa > Chordata > Actinopteri > Perciformes > Anoplopomatidae > Anoplopoma > Anoplopoma fimbria. The sequence goes on from NC_072465.1 coordinate 15,835,917, forward strand.
GTTGAACTAATTTGTTGAGAGGCTGCACACTTCCCTGATGTTACGGATCACATCGTTTAAAGGGACATGTTGTTCAAGATGTTAAGTTACAGTAATATTTGGTCAATAAAAACATTCAGCATATGAGATAAAATACACTGTTAACTTTACTATAAGAATCATTCTGTAGCACTATTTTGCAACAGTGTTCTCATTTTTTTTATGATTCTTAGAAACTAAAATGGAGTTGGAATGAATACCATGACAATCAAAAAATAAAATCATGCGAATCATAGCATTTTAGAATTTTTACTTTTTACTATATGCTTCAAATCTTTCAGGGGCAATCACAAAATCACAAATGTGGCCTTTAACTTGAAGCTTGAATATGTTTTAGCCCAAAGTTTTTAATGCAAAGACCATTTTATGCAAACTGTTTAATTCAGTTTTTTTTTATTTAAAATGCTACTTTTTCATTCCATATTTCCGAAATGCTCCTGTTTATTGAAATCTATTTGAGGCTTTTTCTAGGCCCACATACATGTAAGGAAAAAACTCACTTAGCCAAAAAACATTATATTAAATAACATTTCTAAAGTACGAGCCAAGACTCTGTTTCTCCATCAGACCTGATCTGCACACCCTTGAACTGCAGACTACGCTGGGGTCAATGAAAACAGTCGACTGTCCTGACACAAAGCCTCTGAGATAAGAGCAGCCGGCTTATCTCATTGTGGTCAGTGAAATGGTGCATGAAAAATGTGCAGTGTCGGGTGAGGCGAGGCTGGCTAAATGATGCCACAAGGAGTAATATCATGACATCACATCATTATCGCTGGGGGATATTGAATTTTTCCTTATTATTTTTTATGGCCTTTAAGATGAAATGTCTACGTCAATTGCTTGAATAAAAATATTTACATAGCTTTAACTTATCAAAAGGATCAAGTTAAATATTTTTTGTTCATGTAATTCATAAAATCACATTACTGGTTATGTATAATACATACATATTTTTATAAGGCAAAATATAAAAAGAAAGTCAATGCAACTATCATAGAATTATATCACATCAACTAAAATATCGTTTAAATATTTCAGCAAAAACAGTATAAAGAATTGAATTAATACTGATGTTTTTATCCATTTTTGGAGTCTACAATGTTTGATTTAAGGATTTGTGGTTTTAGAATAAGAGATAAACTGTCAATAAAGTTTGGAGAAAATGGAAACCTTGCATGTTTTCTTACAGAAATAATAGTCCAAATATAATTAAATAAAAAAATATGCAATTAACATGCACAAATACTTCAGTAAAGTGTGTTTTTGTAAGCAATCTGCTTTAGAGGGACAACACAATAGTGCAGTCGCAGATGCGTTAAAGTCTAAGTGAAATATTTTCAAGGATACTAGTGAAAACAAATCATTTTTTTGTTTTATTATTAGCCTAGTTAAAAATAGCAGTCGTATTTAAAGGCACAATCTACCTGTCCTGTTTTGGCTGTGTGAACAGCAGAGAAACGGGCAGAGAACAAGGCGAGTGAAATGTATTCCTGTGATGTAAATGCTACTATTAACTGTAAAGTGCTGCCGTTATTTCAGTGTTTGGTTGCTCGAGTGGCTTTCCAATCTAGAACCATGAAAGTGAAACAATGCGCCGCGCAAAGTTTCATTTATCTTTGTCCAGTGGAGGGAGAGAGAGAGAGAGAGAGAGAGAGAGAGAGAGAGAGAGAGAGAGAGAGAGAGAGAGAGCTAACAAACGACAGAAATACTGCATTCCCTCTGCAGACACTGGAGGAGCTCGGTGCGTCCTGGAAATCCGCAACGTGAGCCGCTAAATAATGTCCTGACCAGAGTCTGAGCGCAGGAGCATATCCTGTGAAATACGATTAAAATGGCCGACTTCTATCTCCCATTATTCTCTCTGCACAGACTGAGTCCAATACTTGTCTCACGAGAAATGTTACTACTTTAATCGAAATATTTTACCATGCATTACAACCTGCGGCAGACCTTAAAATCTGCATGCAACATCAGAACACTAGCAAAAGCTCCCCAATAGTGTATTCCAGTTCTACGGTTACTGTACTTATTATTATATTCCTTTATTGACTGGACTTAAAGGCGCTGCAGCAGCAGGGACCTGTTTTTAAACTGTACAGGTGAGGCTACATGGGGCTTAACCTCCTCTCATGGTGAGTTATGACACAGCCTGGCATTGCTTATCAAAGAAGCATTATGTATCAAACTCTGACAGGACATGAGTGTGAAGGACGATGCCAACGCAGTTAAAGACTGTAAGGGCCTCATACCCTTCTCTCACCTTGCAGCCGCTCCTCCCCAGCCCAACTAAAACCATTCATCCTGGTCTCACACACAATGACACGCCACATTTTTTTAATAATCAGTTTTTCCTATTTTCTTTCCTTTTGTCCGGGACAAACCTCACCTGCAGGTCCGGATTTTCTTCATGCTGATGGTGCGCTTCTTCTGCTGCCTCCACCAGCCGCTGAGAGGAGGGAATGACGTTAGAGCTAATACACACAATAAACATGTTTCAAATATATGTAAGCGAACAAATGCAGATTTAAAAAAACAAAAAACATACATTTTTATAAAAGGAAATTATGTCATTATTCTTAAAAACGTTTACAAACTTCCCAAAAGGCTTCAAGTAAGTTCCTCCATAGCCAGTAGTTCACCCTCTGCTGCTCTCCGTGTTTCTCAAACTTGCTTTGCGCATGGCTCTGTCACTCCATTATTTCCAACAAATGTCCATTGAAGAGGAACATGATTGAGGACCATTGCCAGACTTTAGATTAATCTTTGGATTGGATGGAATCCATGCCCAGCTTTTGTTTTAATAGCATATGTGGCCAAAACTGTTTTTCCGTCCTTGGAAAAAAATCCTTAGGTATAGTAATATTTAAGGGCAAAAAAAATGTGCATAAAATGTGGGGCACTACTGAAGAGTGCCGCTGTGAAATGATTGATGGAGGAAGGTTGGAGCAGGATTTCATGTCGTGTACCAATGCACCATATAGCTTCTGTAATAACTCCATTCTGGAAAATGTGCTTGGCGCTGTGTTTCCGGGGAAATGCCTAAACGTTACAGTCACTCTCGCCTTCGGAGCCAAGCAGGTAATTAACGTCAGTCACATGTGACAAAATAACTGCTATATAAACACAACCGAGGCGGTGGTGACCAAATTCAATTGACCCCGTGGTGAGATCTCATGTCGTCAGCAGTTGGCAAATGACATAAAAAAAACATAATGATATTTCTGCTTTATAATGTGAGCGTGTAAGTTACTATTCATATAGGCCGAAGTATAATTTTCCATCTTATGAAATATACCTGCAGACACCCGACCTACACCACTTTATTGAGGTCACTGCCTCATTTTAAAACTCGCTTTTCAATTTGGAGTAAAAGTATGACGTCACCAGTTTAGGATTTAGCACTCCGGTTTTTATTTTTCATTTTTTTTTTTACAAAAGTCCAATTTGTGCCTATTGTTTTTGAATTATTAAAATAAACAATACGTTGATGCATCTCAGTTAAAATAAATCATGTTTATGAAATGAATCGCTTTCCTACAAGTGTAATTTATAGGCTGAACTGTCATGAATTTGTGCGCACGTGGAATCAGGCGGGGGGGGGGGGGGGATAAACGTTATCATTTCCCAGCAGTCCCTGCGAGGTACAGCATTAAAATGGTTACAAGCTCCTCTGTGCTGAGGTCGCAGACAGGCTGCTGCTGTAAGGCTGACAACGGCTCAGGCCTGGACTGTAATACATTACATGCAAGACCATATTCCAGACGGACCGTTTACACCAATGCTAAGTAGAGAACAATCGGTCTAAATTTGACTTTTTAAAGAACCAAGACACTCCCCACATTTATTAATATTTCCTTTCGGCCCATTAAGTAAACATTGCACCCTACCCCCTAATATCTCTAAACAATAACACCTTTCTCCTTTTTAAACCTTACTATGTTGACAAAATCAATAGTTATCAATTAGCCAACAAATTGCACTTTAAAAAGTACAGTTAATGATTGCAAAATATGTGGCTCAACAAATTGCACAAAAAAATGCTGCAGAACATTCCAGAAACACAAATACAATCAGCTGCCTTATCCGCCCAACATATTTAATATTGTACACACCCTGGTGGCCTCTGCTTTTTTCCGGAACACTTCCTCCATCCTCACAGCCAGGTTTTTGACCAGTTTCACACCATCGATTTCTTCCACTCTCACTGACTTTTCAGGTTCTTTATATTTCTGAAAATAATCGATGAACAAAAGTGAGGCATTAGCAGAGGGGACAACAAATTTGCTGCAAGAAAACATACTGCAAACTAATTAAGATCACATCAGTGATTAATCCATTAGGAGTGTCTTAAATGTCTACTTGATAATGCAAGATTTTTTTTTTTTAGATAATCATCTTTTTCTGTGTGTGTTTTCTGCAACATTTTAGAGAGTTACTGTTTCACTGCATCCCACTCGGAAGAGGTGGGAATTGTTAAACAAGGCTTGTAAGCTTTCACATGTTGGCTGACAAGCTGCATGCAGCCAGTCTCAGATGAACGGCTGATAAAACCCTCCCTGCAACACAGAATGATTGATAGTCTTTATCCCGTCTCAGTCATTGGCTACACATGCTGCTTCTTTCCCTCTGATTGGCTGGAGATGGCCATGTTGGGTGGCCGTGTGGGGGGTGGGAGGGGGAGTTTGGGGTCTGGGGCTGGATCTGAAGGCTATGCATGGTAAGAGGGTAATTGAAATGGAGTCAAAGCACAGGAGAAAGATAATAACGTGTCAAGCTCGGGCGATTCTGGGTAATGAACTACACCTCACATAATGCTGATTCTGCTGGATGCACAGGACCTCCAGTGATACAGAACAAAGACCGCCACAGCTCGGAGGAATATAACATTACATAATCCCACACCTGGCGCACACACACACACACACACATGCCAAATACAAACAAAAACCTGATCCCCTCACACTGTCCAATCAGCTACATCACACACTTCCAAGATCTAAAAATAAACGTATGCTACATTAGGCTCGTAGCAAAATCAAACACATTACACATCGTGAGGACAGGACGCACACAAAAAAACACACACACCAGTACATGAGGCGACAAATTACCTACTGAAAGGAAGAGTGTGGGCTCGCAGTGGAGCAGAACAGTTCATTTCACGCCTGTCCTCCTCGCCTCAGCACCCAGAGTCGTCCCCCCCCCCTTCCTCCCTCACACTCCTCCAGTCGTCAAGAGGAGGTTAAGCCCCATCCATCAAAAGCACTGATCATGATTATTGATTAGAGTAATGACCAACGCTGGAGTGAGGCCGGGAGCCTGAAGAGCCCCAGTGTTTCCCCCTTTACAGAAATCTTAGTGAAATCGGGTAATTCTCCATAAAAGCATCTAATGATCAGCCTTAATGACCAGCCCCTAACGACCCGTCAGTTCCCTCACAGCTCACTGCTTTGTGCTGACTGGCTCGGCACAGCTCTCTCCTGACATGCCTCCATGAACAGGAACATGAAGCAAAGTGCTTACATACACACAAAAAAGGGAACAAATCTGCAGGGCAAAATGTTTTCGCACAAAAATGAAATGTTTGCTTCAGCTTCCACCACACGTTTTAACTTTAAATCTTATCTTATATTAATAAACGGTCACCTCAGAGCAGGGAGGGCCTAGGTTTGGACCCAAGAGACGCTTTCTATATGCAGTTTGAAAGCTCTCCCCATATTTGCGTGGACTTCCTCTGGTTCCTCCGCTTTCCTCCCACCCTCCAGGACACGCAGCGTTTTTAGCATTAATCCTGCTACTGCCCTTGACCGAGGAACTGGCCTCAGAACTGGAGTTGGTCCCCGGACGCGGCGCAGTGATAGCCCACAGCTCCTAAAAGAGTGAGGAAGAGTCAAATGCAGAGGATTAGCAAGTATGACGAGGACTCATGTAGTAACTTAACCTACAGGAAGAGAGTAAAGAGTTGTTATTGACACAGGGATCACAGTGTCAGAGCAGAAAATGGTCTACAAAATGTATAATGTAAATGAGTTAAATGGATGCCATGTTTCCTGAGTGACCACTAAACATGGCATCTATTGTAAAAATGTAATTGACACTGTATTGAAAACAAGTTAAATTCAACACTACACCACCAACTACAGCCTTTAAACATACTAGTCAACACGGAAACAGCTGAAATAGTTCGAGTTCGATTTAGGTGGTGTTTTATGTTTTGCAGGATGAATGTATTGTAGTTTGTTCTACAAAAAACAGGATTTAAACCCAGCAATATATGTTCAGCCTGACGAGTCCAAAAAGACTTAACTGCTGATTAGACAGAAAAGAGACCTGAGCCATTTGAGTCTACAAAGTTACTATTTATATAACTAAACTGCGTGTTACCTACTGTGTATGATGGAGCTATAATAGATAGATGCGCAGATACATAACACTTGATCAGGGTTTAACCTCTACAACTCACAGACCTTGTTGTGCGTCCATCAATACAAACTCATGTTATGTGGCCAAGCTTTTGTCAAACCCACATAAGTGTATTTTAAATTCTAGTGCAGATCCTAGAGTTTAAGAAAACACTTTTATGGGGGGGCAAGCATGTATGAAATAATGCACAAGATTTCCAGAACATTTACTTTCGATTTAACGATGCAGCCATAAAGACACAATGTGTTGGGTTTGAATATTTCACAAAGTCTAAGTATCATATATTCTGTTGAAACACGTGACAACTGTCACAGAGAGTATGTACTTTTTCTAAATGCAGTACTTCTTAAATGTTAAAATTACTTTTTATTTCCTTACTTTCTGACTTATTTACTTATTGAGGGTAAATTAAAGGCTACGACCGAGGTTAAAAAAGATTTAATGCCTCTTAAAATATCACAAGACCTGAATGTTAAGTGTGTACAACTAGTAATCTTTCACACATATTCATATTACTCTAACACGGGTAAAGGAGACTTAAAACACATTGTAAGCATGCTGAAGAACGGTGACTACATTAAAAGCACCTAACTCAGTTCTGACCACCGGAGGCCTGGAAACACAGAGCCCACCTTTGCCATCAAGTGGTCAGAAAGTGAAATGTGCTGGACTGGGTCATCGCTCATTCTCTGCTGATTTCACTCATCATATCAACATCGCCTCAGCCACTATCGAACTCAACCACACACTTCAATTCAATTTGTCTCCTTGTCGCATTCATATCCAGAGGTTGAAACTCTTGACTCCAGAGAGTTAACTGGAGAGATGAGAGAGGAGTCAGAGCCGTGGTTAATGCGCCGTGTCGAGTACAAATACATACATGCACACGCACACACACACACACATACACACACACACCTCATTCGCTGCCAAACACACCTGAGTCCCCTTTAAAACAACGCATCAGCATTCAGCTGAGACACGGAAATGTCTCTGCAGCTATTAGATTACATCGTACAATGTGTGTAACGACCATCAGACAAAAGGAAAAAATACATTTCTGTTCACAAGACTGGGAAATGAGAAGAATACCTTTTGCAGTAGTTGGGATCCAGAATATTTTGCAGAGATGGATTTAATTTCTCCACCAAATGCTGAGGCCCATAGCTTTACGCTAGAACAGATAAACAGATAACAGATAAATTAAAGTTTAGCCAACAGTCTACCAAATATTATAGCATACAAATGTGAAATGAAATGAATAGAAAAATAAGGGATTGAATTAAATAAATTTAAATAATATCTAAATCTAGCTGCTTTAAATGTTTGTTTCTCCTCAGCCGGCATGATCAGTCAAAAGATTATCGTCAAGGCCTGGTGTCCCTGACCTTCACCTTCCTGACAGATGATTGCTATCATTTTGATGATCTGTACTTTAGTTATTTGCTCTTCTACTGAACTGCACATGTTTCTGGCTTTGCTGGCAGCAAAATACTGTATGTTGAATGCAACCGTACTACAGGGAGACATAGATGCTGCTTTAACAATGTGGCGTGATTTAAGGATTAAGAAATTAAGGAAAACTACATTTATGAATGTAAAAATAATGAAGGATTTGTAGTTAGCCCCCTTGCAGTGTAAAGTGTCCAATATCTGCAGAGCCACATATTCAAAAACAGATCAGAGGTATTTGGAAATACAACCTTTTACTAAACTGATCTTTAAAATAAATCAGTTAGGTTGTGTTTTCTACTGGTTTTCTATTGATTCTATATGTAACATTGAGGATTTTAAGGAAAATAGAATAGAACAGAAAAGAAAGCCTTTATTTTATTTATTTTTAATCAGAAGCTCTACTCCTGATCAGTGCAGTCAAAGACACAAAATGTCCTGCAGGATATTTTTAAAAGGTCTGCAATTTAGCGCTTTTGAGTTTGTGCTCAGAGTTAAAAAAATATTAAACTCTTGCATGAATGTTATCTGGGGTGAAATTAACTTTTTGAATATGCATTCACATTTTAGACTTTTATTCAGGATTGTTATTGTCTTGTCATATATAAATTGTTATAGAAAAAGAAAACAAAGCCCTGCGAAGAAAAGTCCCCAGAGTAAAAGGTATTGCAATTTAACAAGGCTTACAATCGGACTAATACATCTGACTAATAAAGAAAAATGTGATTCACTATCAGTCCATTATTTTTTGTGATATGTACACAAATTGAGCATTATTACACTTGTAAAGGCCTGCAAAATTGTGATTTCAACTGAACCAATTTAAAGTTATCAGAAAAGTGTATCAAAAAATGATCTGCTCATAATCAATTTGATTTAATGTTTGGATTCATTTTTTTGTTAAAAGATACCTCTTAAAATGTTCCTCAATTCCATGATATATAAAAGTATCTGTAGTTTTTGGCAGAACCAAGTGGAGCCCAACAGTAACACCTATTATTTCTGATTAATCAAGAACATTTATTGTCAATTTGTTGAGTGTATATTACGCTTCCATATAACATAAGACAAAGAGGAGCGTTAGATGTAGTCTTAACATCTTTGCAGTAGAAGTTTAATCAACGTGCTCCATTTTTTATTTCTACATATTCTGTGATTTTTTTTTTTAATTCATGCTGCTTATTTGCTGAAATCCCATCTGTAATTGCTTGTTCTCCTACCAATAGTATCACTCTTTATCAATAAGTGTTGAGTTTAACCTGTAATATGGCCTTTGTAGAGGACATAGACAGAAGCCTGTGGTTAAATTAAACTCCATACGATGCAGCCAATAAGGCAAACAAGAATCAGATGCATTCAGAGATTTTCACCCCCCAAAAAATAGTCCCTATCTCCCTGTAGCATACATGTTAAAACCTCCTTAAATTAATGAAAATAAATAAAGGCAAATTTAAAAATGATGAACTTCTAATGGTTACATTGTCCTGCCTGCCAGAGATCAACTTGAGTTAATTCCACGTGAAACAAAGTTGCAGAGCTGCTTCTCACTCACACTGACAGAGGGATCCCTTGCTGGGACCCCGCCACCTCCACCACATTCAAGCCGACGAGGATCCAAAGCGAAAGGAAGCTGCTGCTGCTGCACATGTGCGAGAACGGGAGCCTCCATTTCCCAAACATCTTCAGCTCCGGTAGCACAAGATCTGTACAATATAAAATCCCGTCCCCAACACCGTACTGGACTGCTGGACCCCGGTGCACCGTCTCCAGCCGCGGTGCTGCCAGCACGTACCCTACTGTATCTGAGAGAGAGAGAGAGAGAGAGAGAGAGAGAGAGAGAGAGACTCACTCACACACAGAAAGAGAGAGAGAGAGAGAGAGAGAGAGAGAGAGAGAGAGAGAGTCACACCTTCCAGCCTCCATACTCTACTCACTTGCCTTTCCCTGAAAAGGGAAACCCCTGCAAGAATCACGGACCTTTTTTATTCCTGGAAACGTGTCGTCTGCATGTTTGAAACCCAGACTGAGGAGGCGAAATCGACCCTGATTCCTGGAGTCTATGGGGGGGGGGGTCCTCAGTTTCTAATTGAAAAGAGCACAGCATGGGCAGGTGTTGAGAACATTTTAATTCATCTGCAAAATGCTGATGAACGCTGTGAACTTTGGTTCTTCTCTGCGACGCACTTGGTTCTTCTCTCGACTGCTCAGAAGTTGTTGCATTAAACGCTGACGCTGCAGTATACTGTACACGCTTGATGTAACTACTGTATGGTCTCCCATCTCCAGGCTGCACACATTAAAAAACCTGCGAAAGCGTGTGATTTTTTTTATTATAACTGCAATGTCATTTATTATGCATAACATAATTAATTCGTAAGAATAAGAACTTGGAAATAAGCAGCACACAATAAGGGGAGATTCCTGACATAAAATGGCTCTCTGGGCGGTAATGAGACTGCAGATGTTTGATGGAGGCTTCCGCACTGCCAGCAGCAAAGGAGGAAAAACAATGTGCACACTGAGTTCAGATAATGAACAGGCCTAATGCGAAACAACCAAAATGAGAGAGAAAGTGGTGGAAGAAGTATTCAAATAATTTACTTAAGTAAAAGTACAATATAAAAATACTCCATTACGTGTCAAAGTCCTGCACCCAAAATGATAAAAGCGTTAGTAACAAAATGTTCTTGCAGTATTTGTTATTGACGCAATAATATGCAGCCTATACTTAAATGTTGTCGTTGGTCAAAGTGGAGCTTATTTTAGCCATTTCATCTGCAATAATGGATATTTACACTTACACTTAAGTTTTGTATATAAACTCTGAATCTGAAAAAAAAATGTTACTATAGCTCTTAAATAAATGTAGTGAAGTGAAAAGTGAAATATTTCCATACCTAAGTATGAATCAAACCTATAAAATGGAAATACTCAAGTACAGTCAAAACTTAAGTACAGTACTTGAGTAAATGTACTAAGTTACTTGCACCACTGGAGAAAGATACAGGTAAATAAATACATATTTTTAGCAAAACCTCCTGTTAACTTTGTGTTTTTGTCTGTGATTAACTGAAGTCTAATGTTTCATCAATGACGTCACTGTGGACCACAGAGATCATTCAGGTACAGACCAGAGGTGAGTTAGCACCTCTGTCTCGTGACAGAAGAAACTCTGCATACCGTTTGTAAAGTAGCCTATGCTATGACGTTTCAGTCGGTGTCATCAGTGCTTACTATATAAAATAAGACTGGATGATGTTCCCGTCGTCTTCTCTAAACGCTGATTAGAAAGCGATAATGATGTCAATGCAGCTGCCCGGTTGATGCACCACCACCTCCACCACCACCCCAGCAACCGTGTTTCCACTTGAAGCTTTTATTAGTTTCGTAATTGCATCGTACATCAAAGTTGTGAGGAGCCTGTACTGTCTGGAACGTGCCGATAAGGTTCCTGCATGTTGGATGACGGACAGTATCATCCAGTCTCTCTCCCAACACAGCCTCCCTGAATGCTTTAATTAACTATTGATGGCAAATAAAAGCAGTTCTTGGTCACGATATACTGAAGAAAGTCCCCTAGTTGTATTTGTCCAGTTTAAGACACTACTCGGACTCATGCTGAAGTGTCCTTGAGCAAGGAATGCGTTACCTTCTTCCGGGTCGTTGCACCAGTTTCACCATCCTTAACGCATACTGATACTACATTCTCAACTTTAGTGTTTTCCTGAAATAATGTCATTAGTGCATTTAAATGGGTTCCAGCAGCTTCCAACACAATTTTAATGATCTTAATGAGGACTTTAAGAACAAATACTCTGCTTTGAACAATATTTTTTGTTCTCACAAAAAACTTCTTAGAATTCATCTCCCTCATTGAAAAACAAGGATTTTATTAAAATGCAAATGTTTTTCATTTAAAAAGTTTAAGTACTGGACATAAGATATCCTACCTCATTGAAAAATCCATTTACAGTGTGTGAGCGTTTGAGGTTCCATATCACACTTGTTTAAATTGCATTCTGGATCATAATTGGCTTCCAAGCTAGTTGTGATGTCACAAAGTTCTGCATCTTAAACTTTCAGATTTGATGAAGGAGGAAGGAAAATAACTCAGGATATGGCTATTGATCATATTGAAAATTAAATAATCCTCTGATATACAGACGTCTCTTTCCCAATGTAAGTCTATAGGTGAAAAGTATTTTTTGGCCCAATGGACACTGAAGTGGTAACTCCACGGTTTGGCCACTATGTAAAATGTGTTTCAATGCATGCTGCTCTTCCTGGGATAGGTGCTCATTGATTACTGCTTTTGTCCCTTTAGGAGCCGACAGCATCAACACAAAATCAAAAGTTCCTTGTTGTTGCTGTAAAGACAAACAATAAAGGTTAGCTTGCAAGCTTATACTGGGGCTTCCAACCAAACCACACAGACTTCATCAGGGAGTGGAATTTGCTCAGTTTTCATGGAAGTCGGTCTGTTGTCATGCATCATTTAACCAATAGCTCTTTTTGGAGCTGTTGTCCAGGTTAACTCGATGTAAGTTCATATTTAACCTTGTAAAAAGAAGTTTGTAGAATTAATGTAAAAGACATAAAGGCATAAAGCTTTTATAATAGGAGCCAGACTGCTGTTGAACTCTCCACCCAAACAGTTGTAATCTCTTTCTTGACTTGATTGGACATAAACCTCTTAGAGGGTTAAACATCGGACACCTGTCGTGTTAAGTTCAGGGGCTTAACCTCACCTTGTGCCTTCAGCAGCCGCCCGGTAATTCATGTCCGACCACCTACAAATGTCAATTTATTCTCACCCTGTGAACTGTGACTGCAGAGAGATTACATCTAACCTCAGTGTACCATATGTTGTTGCCTGGTCTTACTCGTGTACAGACCCATTGTCACAGTCACGTATATCAAGCTTTAATGCATTGGTATCTCTAACTCAGCATCAATCTGACTCACGTTTGATAATATGTTGAGTACAAACGTATTAGCGTATAGCACATCACAGTGAGTCTAGACGCTTTATTGTGTACGTCATCAAGAGCTTAACCGTTACTTCACCATTTGGGGAACAACAGTGGGGTTAAGTTGGATCTCAGTGCTGGAACACAGACTTGTCCTTAAGCTGACCAAGTGCAAAAACATTGTCATCTGTGTGACATAAAAATAAAGCAGACTATCCAGAGATGCATCAGAGGAATTCATTTTATATTTAGTTTACATTGTTGTTTAGCAGATGACTCAGTGAATGCTGCAATGTTGGTCTTTAGTCAGGTGTATAAACTGTACTGGGTTAGATGTATATTTCCATCATTATAATCCCTGGTTGGCAAAACCAAACCAATATCAGCTAAAATAAGGTATTTAGCTGTGTGCAACATCAGGATGACATATTTATGACCCAACATCAGATAAAGGTTTGCAAAGACGCCTGTCTGTACATATAATATTTCAGTTATTTCAGTTATTGTGGATTCTTTACTGCTTTTTATTGCTTATTCATAATACTTGTTTTTTATTTTCATTTATCTTGTTTTTCTTTTACTATGTCTCTTGTTTGCTCTATAACCTACGCTGCTGTAATCCTGTAAATTTCCCCGCTGCGGGACTAATAAAGGATTATCTTATTTTATCTTATCTTATCTTATCTTAAACTGAACAAGGAAGTAAATCTTTCCCACGTACTGATTCATCAAAACAAAAATCTAAACTCTAAATCTGACAAAGTAACTATTTTGTGGCTTCTTCTACTTATGTTGATTTAATTAAAATAATTAAAGTGCTTCAGTAACAGTAAAGAAAATACAAGCAAGTGTCCATCAGAGCAAATTCAAGTGTGGCAATTAATAAATATTGATCAGTTTAACACCGGGATTTTGCCAAATTTAGCTTGTCCCACCTGACTATGTCTTATACTTCTCATAGATTTGTACTGTTAATTCTTCCATCATGCAATTAACTTTTACAGTAAGTTTAAATCAATCAATTTGTCAGTCATTTTCCATGTTTAGGATGAATATAAACATTTTTCGAAGGGGGAGGATCATGCTTAAAAATATATATTTTTTTAAAGAAACGCTCTACCTTTTCTCATTTCTTTGAGTCTTGATGACTGTAGCTCTCTTTATTTGGGGGTTACAGTTGAGATAAGCTAGTTTTTCTTGTCGCACCTACAGCTTGTCCTCAATGTAGTAGCCAGACTCCTCACTGCTGAGAAGGGAGACCACATAACTACCTCATCCCTTTTATTTTTGTTGGCAACACCATCTTTTTCTTAATTTTTTTTTTATTTCAATAGTGCAAATATGCTTGAATGATTCTGTAAAGCAGTTTGGTTAACATATATGGTTCTTACATGTACTCTATAAATAAGTTGACCTGTCTGCCGATTAAACTTTCTCTGATCCCTGATTTATGTAAGGAAAGCAAGAGGGAGAGAGAGGGAGGGAGAGACGTAAAAGTGAGAGACGCAAGCAGAAGGAGATCAACAGCTCTTATCAATATTTACTGTGTTTACAGACACCTCCTCTGAGCATTTCTTTTTTTGCACTTGCTAAGAGGTCTGATCCTGGTGAGGAGTACACTGGAGCCTTTTTTAGTGCCTTTACAATCAAGCAAAAGGTGAGGGATCAAGGATGATCATTTGAAGGAATTACTCTTTGTTAAATCCAGATCTGGAGGACTTATGCTTAGACTCTGACTGTGGGAATCTAATCTCAGCTCTCACACTCCAGTACTGAGATATTGACTATCTAGAGTCTCCGGGACAAGAAGAAACTACCTGACCACTTTTTTCAAGCTTTGCATCAATGCAACAATCAGTTTTTTTCTCAAATGCTTCCTCCTATGAGGGTCCGAATGGGGAACCCCCTCTGTCACGCACTGGCTTCATCATTCTCTCCATCATTATGGCCTTTTTCACCGGTCCGGCCATCGTACTCAACGCTACGGTGATCATTGTGTCCCTCATGCACAAGCAGCTGAGGCAGCCGCTCAACTACGCTCTGGTGAACATGGCTGTGGCTGACCTAGGCACAGCAATGACTGGAGGGGTTCTGTCTGTGGTCAACAACGCCCAGGGGTACTTCTCCCTGGGAAGGACCGGCTGTGTGATGGAGGGCTTTGCAGTGTCCTTGTTTGGTGAGTGAAAGGAGCAGCACAGTAAAGGTGACATGCATATACGTTCATCTGGAAAATTACATTTTGGTTCAAGAAACATTTGAAAGGGTGACTCATTTCATCACTATATTCACTCACATTTTTCAAGTATGCACTTCCTTCATTCTCCCCATGAGTCCCCCTGACTTTGCTTTATCTCACTCGTCCGCAGGCATCACATCTCTGTGCACAGTAGCTCTGATCGCAGTGGAGAGGATGTTTGTTGTGTGTAAGCCGTTGGGACAGATAACCTTCCAAAAAAAGCATGCACTTGGAGGTATCGCCTTATCCTGGTTGTGGTCCCTCTCTTGGAACTTGCCTCCCCTGTTTGGCTGGGGCAGGTATGAGCTGGAGGGCGTCGGGACGTCCTGTGCACCAGACTGGCACAACCGAGACCCTACAAACGTCTCCTACATCCTGGCTTACTTTGCTGTGTGCTTTGCAGTTCCCTTTGCTCTTATATTGGCATCCTACACGAAGCTAATGTGGACATTACATCAGGTGAGCATTTATAAATGTGGCTGTGGTGGAAAGTATCTTCTGTAGGTACATTTACTCAAGTACTGTACTTCAGTACAATTTTGATCTTGAGTTGTTCTTGAGTATTTCCATTCTACACAGAAGAGGGAAATATACAACTTTTTTCTCCACTAAATTTATCTGATATCTAAAGTTTTTAAATTAAATTTAAATTAAATTAAAAAAAAAAAACCACATTGAATTGTTACAGATAGAACCTGCAAATCCAAACACATGCCCCTCAATTCAAATGTGTTTTAATTATCAAAAAATCCATTTCCCCTTTAAACTTCTTCTAAGGTTTTATTTAAATAACTTTTTTTGACAGAAATAAGTAAAATTACTAAATATTCCTCAAAAAAAGAGAGAAAAAAAAAGAAAGCAAAATTGCATTGCATATTTTAATAATAATAATCATCTCACAACCTTTCAGATTTATCTTGTGACCCTTTGGAGGGGACCAGAACCCTTCGTTGAGAACCACTAGACTAAACTACTTGACTGGATTTTCAAAATGATCTCCAACTCGACCAGCTACAATAGTAAAATGCTGCTTACTTGTTGCATCAGTAATCATACACAATAATATATCACTCACATGGGCCATTTTTCTGCAGAATGAGTAGTTTTATTTTGTATGCTTTTCTTTACATTTTAAAGAAATAGGATTTTGATTGCAGGATTTTAATTGAAATTAAAAAGTAGAGGAGTATCTCTATCACCATTAATCATATGGTGACTAGTGAAATGCAGCAACGGTACCAGGCGTGTGAATTAAACCAGTGGCCCTGACTATTTTAAACAATACTCTGTTTTACAGGTGTCAAAGATGGCCTGTCTGGAAGGCGGTGCAGTAGCTAAAGGAGAGATGAAGGTGGCGTCCATGGTGGTTCTGATGGTCCTGACGTTTCTGATCAGCTGGTTGCCTTATGCCAGCCTGGCCCTGCTGGTGATCTACAAGCCTGATGTGGAGATTCACCCGTTGGTGGGCACAGTGCCTGTTTACCTGGCCAAGAGCAGCACTATGTACAATCCTATCATCTACATCTATCTCAACAAACAGGTAATGTAACACCACATACAGAGGAAAATTGAATTTGGACTGATTTAATGAACACAATGTAGGAAAAGCTTGCTGTGAATAAGCTCTAAAATACTTCACTTCAGCACCATCTAGTGGGAGTTGATGGACAGCATACCTTGCCTTGTCTTGTCTTGGATATATTCTAAAGACATATCCTGAACAACATTTGAATGTAATAATAACGCTTTAATTCATTTAAGTCTTCCCTTACTATACAGTTTGTTTAAATTAAATATCTTCATTCTTTTTTTTCAAGCATAAAGCAAAACTATTATAACTATAAATACTACATTACCCTATTATAACAAAAGTAGTTTGAGTCTCCTGAACAACTGTGAAACTTTACTTTACCCCACACTATTTAGAATTTCTAAGCATTATAGAAACTTTAAATAAATGTTGTGTAACACACTATAATGTAGTTGTAAGCAGATATACAGACATGTTAAGTGTTTATAAATGTTCAATCTTTGTCACCAATTAACAATAAGCTACTATTACATTATATTAAACATTATACTTTATTACAATGGTGTTACGACCACATTAAACAAAACTGATTTCTGCTCACAGCTATATTATAGTGTGTTGTGAACCAAAAATAAAAAATATACAGCACATATAATTTAAATGATTTTGATGATTTTTGTAGGATGTTTTTTCTTGGCTAAACTTTCTATGCTGTGGCTCATTTTGTTTTCTCTAGTTTCGTAAATATGCAGTGCCCTTTCTGTTGTGTGGGAAAGAGCCCTTGGTGGACGAAGAGGCTTCAGAGGCGACGACTGTGGAGACTTCCCCAAACAAAGTGTCTCCTGCTTGAAATGTATAAACACCTACAGCTATCCATTTACAAGATTTTTGCTTAAAATGTACAAAATCCAGTTTAAACATCATTTTGCCACCTGTTCAGTGAAACTATTAATAGTGTTTGAACTTTTGTGTGTTTTTAAAACTGTGATTAATTGTGATATTTAATATCAATTAATTGTTTTGTAGTTCTCTAAAAAGTGCAGAATACAAATAAACGAGAACAGTAATTCAGCATAAGTTTATTCAATGATGATCAATAGAAAATAAAATGTCAGTATCGTTTCAAATAAAGTCAAGGCCAAAATTAAATGAAAAATACAAAATATGTATAGATAAAAAACCCAGAAGGTCATAGTAAAGCATTTGCTACTAAGAGAAATTATGTTTACTGAATAAAAACATTAAGGAGCAAATATCAAGACTTTCAAGTAGAGAACATTACCATGGGTCTTTCCATACTTTTGTACATATTTTACATTATCTTCTATTTTAATACAGCTTTCAGAACATTAATAGTTTTAATAGTAATTATAATTGTAACAATATGAAGAAAACTAATAGAAACGTTCAAATCAATGTGTTTCTCTGTAAACTGGTACTTTATCATTTTATTTTTTTCTATACCTGCCAACAGAGAAACATTGCACCTTGAAAATATTTTTTAATAGTCTTTCATTCCCAGCATTGTAAGGTGAGGTGTAAATGACAAATATAGATTCCACTAAACCATACACACAGTCACAAAAAAGTACAAAATTGTCTCACCTTAATACACAAATCTGTTTAGAAAAAGGAGAAACAAAAGCACTATACAGTTACTTGTGCAAAGACAAACAGCTATGTGCTAATATTTAAATACCATTGGTTTAGACTGAACCAAATCATTATTTTCTTTTTTTCAGGAATCCCTGACATGAGGTAAAAGTAAGTTATTTTCATCTTTAGTTTAACACAACTTTTAAAAGTGTTTACAAAATAATGCATATCTTCAGTTCATCAGTACTGTAATTGCTACGAATAGTACAATGTGCCTGTTATGTGCATTGGTCCTTTTATATGACAGTCATCAACAAAAGGACTATAACACATTTTAAATTTTTTTTTACTCACAAACAATTCAAAGAGCCCTTTCAATGTGCACACAAAATGGAAAACCTACATTTTCATGACAGCATTCGGTTGAATTAGAGTACAGTACGCACTCGCCTACAAATCAAACACTCATGAACGACACATTAACCCTAAATATCCTTGGTGCTAAATCAAACTCTCCATGGTAATGCCTAAAAAAGCCCACGTCTGTTTATTTATTCCAGTAACCGTATTGTAATAGATCAATAGATGGTACTTGATAAAAACTCAAAGATATTTAGTTGTCATTTGTTCCAACTTGTGGGCTTCAGTTGCTCCTTTTTATGCATCCAGGGTCAGTTTTCTCATTAATAAATCTGATAAGGGCAAAAACACAAAGGTTCAATCCTACCTAATCAAAGACTCCACTGTGGGACACTGTGACAGACAGGTAAGTTGAGACAATGATATGTTGTCACCATAGCCTAACGAGGTATACTGTACTGAATGCGGGAACCAGGCCGGCCGAGAGAGAAGGGGGCGGGGGGGTTCGTATTGCTTAGCCTCTCTCCAGCATCCTGACACCAGGACACCCTCTGTCCTTCCACCTACATCACACATTGGACTGTTTCTGACCTTTGGATGTGTGCGTGCGTCTCCTGCCACCACCGGCTGCGAGGCGTCGCACAATACACGAAGGCTAAGATGTGATTGCCAAAATTCAGTACAAAGGTTTAGTGGAATTACACCATCAACAAAGAGTATGTCATGGAAAAATCCCAGCACAAGCTATGAGAAATATTAATTTATCCCTGTTATTACCATCCATCATTTTTCGTTCTTTCAGCAGCAAAAAGGCATTTCAGTGGGGGCTGACGAAACCTAGGTTTGACTCTGAAACCAACTAAAAAAGCAGCATTGTTAATGCACTATGCATTTTAAATTTTCGTGCATGCCCTGCACAAAATATGCAAACAAATGTGTTCATCACATCTGTAGAAAATTTCAGCGCTGGTTCCTTAAAATGCTCCTTTAAAGGGGGCTTAACCTTATGCAACTGGTGTTGGTTTAATGAAGTAACACATGTACCCCTAAGCTAAGAAATCAAAGCCATTTGCATATCTTGTGCAGTAGTGATGTCACACAAGCAGAACCTCTTAAAAATGCTGTTTTCATAGGCAAAATAAAGGGTGCATATTAGCAGAAAAAAGGCAAATAAATATCAGAACCTACCAAATAAAATAATGCATGTCTGCTTTTATAGCATAACAGCAGTCACAAGGGTCCATATTGCTGATCTTTTAAATTATACATAATTACAAAATATAGAATATCTCTTTACAAAGTTTCTTTTGTTATATAATACAATTTACAGCATATCAACTATGAAATATTAATCAGGATATTCTAAGAATTTAAAATAACCTGCCTGCTAGTGCATTTATCACAAATGCTTTAGTTACTTCAAAAGTACATATCTCAAGTTGAATGATGCTATAAGTAGGACAGTTAGTTCCTGCATAATCTGGTACAACTCTACTGGTGCTCTTCACTTTTAGACTCAGCTGTAGCGATCATTAAACGGTCTCTAATAACAAGAAAAGGGATCAGCTAATACTAACAACTAAGGGAGGAGATATGCCTTTCTATGCTTGCATTGAAAACTTGCATGATATGCCAAACCTTAATAAAGTGACCGAGGTAATGACATCGAACATCTGATTGTCATCACCGTTAGAGACCCGCCCTAGAGAGTATCTCACACCTTTGCCAATTGGTCCATTTTTCACTGGCATCAGTATAAACACGTCTGATTGGCTGCAGGCTGAACCTGTACGTAGCCTCCAGCTCAAGGCCTTTGACAGGAGGGTGCAGTCAGTCCCTCTGTGCTCAACAGGGATGGTATCTGGCTCTGTGTTGTGAGAACAATTAAATGAACGGGACTAATGTTTCTTTCTTCTTTATGCCTTTCCTCTTCAATGTAAAAGGCACTTCTTTTGGTCAGAGCCAACAGATGCATTTCTTTTTTTTTTTATATATTTCCACAAGGTTCTAAGTTGCAGATCTTCATTAGATCCAGCCACTGCTATAAAGTCGTGATGCAGATCATCTCGTCTGCCAAGTCCTCCTCATAAAGAGCTCTGGGTTCTGTCTCTGGCTCCTCGTCGCTGTAGCTAGCTGCAGTGTCCTGCAGTTCATAGTCCCGTGGAGCCAGCACGGGGAACACGTTGACCCCGTTGACACTCGGGGCCATTCCTCCGTTCAGCAGGTGGCTGGCTGCACTCTCCATCTCATCTATTGTCATCTCACACGCATCTGCTATCTCGTGCTTTGTGGCAGCGACGAACTTGGGATCCTTGGCATATCTCCCAAGCCCTTCTGATATCAAAACCTGCTCGACAGAATGAGAGGAAAAAATATGTTAATGTGGATTTTTGAAATGTTGTTTTAGTGATCTGGCTTGTCATGTTTCGTTTTGACAGCAGCATAAACCTGAAAATGTGAGATCAAATTGTTTTGGTCACACACACCTCTCCCCCCCCTACATCCCTACCAAGCCTCAGACTCACCGCTTCCACAAGGCTGGTGGCGCTGCCTCTCTTCTGGTGGTACTGGTTGTGGTATTCAGGTGGCACCTGCAGGTGGACAGGTGAGTACATCCTCTGGGAGAACTCGGGGTCATCTGTGTACCATGAGCTCTTGCGCACAGACACTTGGCTGCTAGCAGCACTCTCCCTGTGTGGGTGGTCCACACGGATGAGAGGGGTGTAGTACGGTGACTGGTCTTTACTGGCCGGCGTGGCAGGAGGAGTGGCCCAGGAGCGGGTGGAGCGGGTTGGGGAGAGGCGGTGGGCTCTGCTGGAGTCCAGGCCTGCTACAGCCATAACCTGTTGGATTAGGAGACACATGACACAAACTCTATACCCAGATGCACAACAGGCACATGTTACTACTAACTCCAGGAGGATTTGTGCACGATTTACCTTTCTTCAACAACTCTACATTTTATATAATTTAATTTAGAGTCTTAGAAAAATAATAAAAAATGAATTCCAAACATGTCAAAGGTGTGACACAGTGTTTCAAAAAATGTAAGTGAGCAAACGCGAGAGGCATGTTGAGCCTGTGTTACCTGGTGCTGCATAAGGTGCAGTGGTAGAGCAGTACGCTGATGTGGAAGCTCGTCCTGGCTACCTTGTCTGCGCAGACACTCAAAGTTGAAGGATGGCCTTCTGTGACCTGAGTGAGTCAGGAGTGAACCAGTGAGTGACCTCATGCAGGAAACTTTGACAGCATGCGAACACTCAAGGAATATGAAAGAGGGTGAGTGGGTAAATCAGACAATGGGTGTCAAACGCATTGGTATGAATGCATTTAGTAGAGTGACTCTTTGATGACAAAGAAAGCTGTTTAATGACTTCTTTTATCCAGAGCTGCGTGTTAAATAGTCTACAGTTGCTTTTAAATCCAGCCTACAACCTGTAGTTTTCCTTTTTTATTGTGTTCATATGACCAATTAATGCAACATTTTACTTTGACAACATCACAGATATGTAATGCTGAGAACTGTACAAAAAGCATCTAATATGATCAATTATCATCTATATTGATATTTTTACAATATTTGATTCTATTCTTCATATATTGCATTTAAGATCCACTCTGAGTGATATTAATTACATTTTATATGTATGTGTGTGACTGGCAATCTTAGATTGTGTACAGAACCAGTGCTTTATTTTGTTGTGACTCATGTGGCAAGATGTTTTTGTGTTTTAGTTTATTTAAATAAAAAAATAAAAAAAATATATATATAGTGTATAGATATGTATAAAGTTAACGTGCTGCAGGATGCAGGGGCAAGATACCTTGAGGCGTGGCAGGAAGCAGCCGTCTCTTTGGTGACCTCCGTG
Organism: Anoplopoma fimbria; assembly: GCF_027596085.1. Taxonomy (NCBI): domain Eukaryota; kingdom Metazoa; phylum Chordata; class Actinopteri; order Perciformes; family Anoplopomatidae; genus Anoplopoma; species Anoplopoma fimbria. The sequence goes on from NC_072465.1 coordinate 15,858,396, forward strand.
AGTCGCGGTAAAGAGGCTGCTCGTCATCGTCATAGTAAGTGTCAGGGTGATGGTAACCTTTGGGAGTCTCGTACTCCGTGTCACTGTTCTGATACCTGTCAACATACAGAAATAAGAGCATGATGGCCTGCAATGGTTTTGCACACACTATCACAAACCCTTAAGCAACCATTGAGTTTGTAGTAAGTAAGACAGAGTAATACCTTTCCCCTGACAGCATACTGTCGTCTTCATAAAACTCCTCCCCGCTGTAATACTCCCCAGAAAGGCGGTCTTCATCAAGCTCCTCCTCCCTGCGGATGGTGGGGTGGTGTCCATCTACTCCATGTGACCTGATGAAAGGTTAAGGCACAGGGGTCAAAGCGTGCACGCTGCTGCTGTTCATGGACGTAACTGGAATATGGCCATGCACTTCCATGCAGACTCAAGTCCAGAGGACAGCGATGCAACCGGCCAGTCTTATAATTATTAACCACATCCAAACCAAGACAACAGGCAGAATTTTCGAGCTGGAAAACATCACTCTGTCATCATCTAATCCACTCTGAGGTCCTTCATGGGGTTAATTAAAACACAGATCTTTTCTGGAGTGAACTAAGTCTAGGATTTATTTTCAGAACTAATGGTGACTAGTAGTGAGGTTTTTAAAACATTCTCATACACCTCCTTGTTTTTGAGCATCTCGGGGCTTGTGCAAAGCAAACATGTCACTTTTACACATGCATAAAGCAGGGCGGCTCTCAGCAATATGCTGGCCATTACTATTAATGTTGTTTTAAATTTAAAAGCATTGACACAACTGCGTAATAATGGAGGCAGATGACAACTAAACAAATGACTGGCCAGCATATAGCACATAACACTGACTTAACAAGGATGCAACCATTTGACGATTCAAAACCATGTCAAAATGATTCAAATAAACATAAAAATAAAGTCCATCTTTTGCTGTTGAGACACACTGCCGGAGCCAAACCTAGAAAAGCAACATACCTAACATAGGTCTCATAGTAGCGCCTTCTGTCCAAGAAAGCAGAGGGATGGTTGAGAGAAAGCATTTTGGTTAGGAAGGAGAAAGGGAGGAGAGAACACAGAGAAAAAGGGCAGAGAAAGCATGACATATATATATATCATACAGTATATGAAAAATATACAGCATTCTCATATATATGTATGAGGAGGACAGAGCGTGATGGCGAATGTCAACTCCAGTGTTGGTTGACAATTCCATTTTCTATTTTTGAGATAAGAAACATCCAAAAATCATTTGTCTTTTGCAAAGTGGCAGCAATGAAATTGTCCCCCAAACTTATTGGGTACTAAAAAAAAAAAAAAACAGGCCCAATACTGGAGCGGCTGAATAAACAGCGGATGGGAAATCATGAGATAAGTGCACTATTGATCACTTATGAAATGAACTGTCAGTGTGAGACTGGGCTTGTGACCCATTATGAAGTGAAGGGTTTACAGTACAATACAGGTTTGTGAAAAGGACAGGTTTTATAAGAAGCCCGCTGGAAAAAACACTTTGCAACAGATAATAATTCAATATAATATGTCCTCTCTTCAAAGCGAGCACACAATGCTTAGAAAATTATGTTTTTATTTTATTTCCTAAGTTACTTAGTAAGATAGCTGCTTGAAAGGACTGAGAAAACATCTCAGATGAGGTATTTTTGTCTAGCTATTGAATTTCTACATTTGGCAAGTTCAGGAATAAGAAAACACCACCAAACAGAAAGTGCTCAGAGGTCTGAATTTACATCTATTGTTTAAACTCTTTCTGCAGCAGATCAAAGGCTGATGATCGGTGTGTGTGTATACCTTTGACCCTGGGGCGTCCGTGGCTTGTCGTAGTCGTAGTAGGAGTTGCGAAGACCTGGGTAGCCATTGGGTGGTGCATGTTCATAGTAACGATGGTGTCCTCCATTGGGCAGACTGGACACGTTGGCATTGTTGAGGTTGATGTTGGTGGATTTGGGAGACTTGCCGTAGGAGTTGTGATGACGGTTGTGATGGTGGTGGTGGTGGTGATGTTGGTTGGGGTGGGACATTGCGTTTGCTCGAGACAGGCGTCCCACCGGCTGCTCCATGTGGGCGTAGTGAGGTGGAGGCTGCACCTGCAGAGGTCGCTGTGTGGCGTTGGTCTGGTGGCCGTTGGATCGGCGATGACCACCGTTCATGAGATGGTTACCGAAGAGTCCGCCATTACGCTGTGAAGGAATGCTCACAGTAAAACCTCCAGAGCCTCTACTTGTTACAAAGCAGCAGAATAAATGTGCTATTGATGTTAAGTCTCATGGCTGACTTTCTTTTCAGAAATTTTATGAGCAAAAAGAAGTTCAAAAGCTGGTTTCATGGCACATGACATGATCAAACATGAATGCACTTTTGTTTAAATTGAAATGAAAGAAAATCAAAGGAAGCCAAAGTAAACAATATGATCAAAAAGCAACATATTGTATCAATATAAATTCAAGAAAATACATCTACTATTTAAATTTAGCTGATTAATATTTCACTGAGTACATTATGTTTTATAGATAGCTTTTCTTTTATAGAAACACCAATAAATAACTTTACAAGCACAATATTTTAAATTTTGCCATATGTCCTCCTGTCATGTAAAATTAAATCAGTTACCCTATAAATTTCCTCGTCTTCCTCTGGAATAAAGTCTACTAGCTCGTCATCTTGGAGATCACAAGATATCGCTCGACGAATTTCAGGCCCAATATCATGCAGCGTGCGAAGGCCAGCCTGTAACCATGACAATAAGAGGGCTAAACGCTTCAGCGGGGAACCTTCATCTTACAACTCACAGTAGCAGATCTGACGTCATACAGTCACAACCACCACACATACTGGTCATACACACACCTGTGCTGGAATATGCAACACCTGACATTAGAAGTACTGACAGACTGTGAGAGATGAGAACACACAGACAGACAAATGTTCTCTCCTTAATGCAACCTGCTGTGAGAATTACTCTTCTGAAATGTCTGGAATAGATTCCAGCTGTGCTTTGCTGGAGGGAGGGAATAATTACTTTTCTTCCTTTCCTTATTTGTAGGTGTACTTAACTAAATTATTATAATTATCACACATTAAAACACATGTTTTAATGTGTGATATAATTAAATTGAAGGGTGGTAATGTTTACTGTCTGTAAATGATATATGGGGTACTATTGTAGCCATATATCATACAGTACATTACAAAGGTAAGAGAAATGGCGACAAGCTCTGCATGTGAACTTTTATGAATCGATGAGTGAATTGTGAAAACACATGAAAATATGGTTGGAGACGATGACACACGCTTAACATCAACATCTATGATATCTAAAGGCACAGATACACAAACAACATATTCACACATTGGAAACATGAAAAAAAAACACAGTAACAGATTCATACTGTACACCAAGATCATGAACGTCCTGCTGGATCATAAACCATAACATTAGCACATTTAATGGCATTTGAATGAAATGCACAAAGACACATTTTACAGACTCGACACAACAGAATTGCAATGCTCATAAATCCATGTTTTCACACAACTTCAACAATCTCTCTCTCTCTTATAAATAATACACACAAACACAATGAGACTCACCTGTAGAGCGATAGCTGTGTTGTTCTGCGACGGGTGAGCACCCACCAGGCCTTCCTCTTTACGTTTCTTGAATTTCCTAAAGTAGTCCTGTATCAGGAAGGTGGCATAGAACTTCCCCACGGTTACCTCATCATCTGAGTGAACAGACCACACAAATGCTTCCTGTGTCAGCAGGTCACTACACACAGAACTCGAGAGAGAGAAGGAGAGACTCTCCTCTCTCGTCCATTCTCCTATAAACTGTGGGTCCTTCTCCTCGGGACAAGTGAGGCACTCTTCAAGCCCCAATCAACCAAAATAATTTATATCCCAATTATATACATCCATCTTGATGGTGTATATACTGTACCTCAATCTGCAGCACATGAGATCCTTAGCTGTGTTTCAAAGAACAAAAAAAAAATCAAATATTTGCTACAAACCATTCATGTTTTTGTGCATTTCTACATCTGAACAGCTCTAGATGATAAATAATAGAAGAGGTCTTCTACATTGAATCTATGATTGGTTTTAAATTTGACTCAATTCTATAAATAGGACCCACTAAAGCTGAGAGTAATAACTATTGTAACCTCTCTTGCCCTTCTTCCTTAATGTTAATGATGAAGAGGACAGGATTAGCAGACTCAAGGACCGATAGACGACAAATAAACATACAGTATGATAAGAAAACACTGCTACCTTTCAATGAGCAGTGTGTTATTAGCAGTGAAATACAGGCTGCAATATCGAGACTTTTAAATGTAGAGATAACATTTATCTTAAACAACTGCCATTAATTTACCTTTGAGACACTTTCATAATATTTTTGAGATTTTTTATTGTGAGATAGGAAGGTGTATTAACTCAATTATTTGTTTTAAATGTAGGAGAATGCCATTTAATGTACTACTTTAGCACATGCAAGCAAGCAGATCTGCAGTGTGCGTCATACATGTCAGTATGTTTGCGTAAATTCACCTGTTTGTGCTCATGTATGCCTGTTAGTTGTACGTGTGCTAGCCAGTGAAGTTTGTACTTAAAACTGCCTGCCCACGGATGTATTTTTTGTCCCATTGGATTTTTATTAATTTGAAGAGTGTGTGAGAATCATTCTGAAGCAGGTGTCTGAATCACTTTGAACAAGAACGCTGGGGACAGAGAGCGGAGAGAGAGGCAACACTAGTTCCATGCCACCACCCTAAAACAGAACTGCTTCAGAATATTCTGAAGTGCTTCAGAGTTTTTGGATACAGAGATATAAAATTGTGAGAAGATTAAGCTGTGGAAGCTCAAGCGGTGAGAAAAGGACAGAGATTAAGACAACAGAGTGAGTCAGAGAAACTGAGAAAAGAGAAAGAGAGACAGATAAATAAGAAAGGAGAGAGTTATTAGTGAGGAAGACAGAGCATGCACTTGCACAGTTGTCTACAAGGCCATGCAAGCCCAAAGCCCAGCGGACAGTCAGTGGCCTCCATCAGCATCCAGGGCAGGAGGGAGGAGTGTGGACCAAACACACACACGGATAAGAAACACACTGCTGAAGGGACAACCAGGAGAAAATGAGCAGAGCAGAAACGGCACAATATAGCTTAACTTGTGTGTGAGAATCAACGTGTGCGAGCAAGATTTAATTTCAGGACATTGATATGAAAGAGCAGTTTGGAGCTTTTTAGAATCTTATGTGAATAAGGGCAGCATCTAGTGTATCTGTGTGTTTGTGTGTGTGTGCTGAGCATCTTCAGCCTGGTTTGTGTGTCAAACTTTGACAGAAGGACAGGGAGGTGTGTGTGTGAGATTTCATTGAAGGACAGAGGCAGGTTCCACTAACCACCAGCAGGGGGCACCACTTGGTCCAGCAGCTTCATGCTCGTTCTCTTCCAGATTTTCTTGATGACGGCCCGCAGCTCTTCGTTGGCCTGCTCTAGATTACCTGCACCACAGGGAAATAAAAAAACGTCTCAGCTCACAGCCATTTTAAATCCACGCAAGCTCGTGATTACAGGACAATGTATGAATGTTCAGTGAATGAAACAGCAGTGTATTTAATGTATTCTTCAAGATCATAGCAGTATAATGGGATATATATTTGGCTCTTACCATCTGTTTTGATCTTCAGGGCAGTGCGCACCAGTGCAAACAAAGTGGCGTTAAACATGACAGTGCCGTCACTGTTCAGGGGCATGTTCATGGCTACCAACCTCTGAAAGAAGAGAGCAAATAGAGGCCTTTAACGTGGTAGAACAGGCCAGCTAAATCATCTGTATGTCTGTTTGCATTTTGTAAATTATAAGACAAAATAAGGGAGAAGAGACCTTGCAAGCCACTCTGTGAGGGCACAGTTTGCCAAAGCCAAGAGGAGGCTGGATACGACGAAGAAGTGTAACAACATCCAGATGTTTAATTCTGCCCCTGTATTAGATAAAAATAAACATTAACAGTCAATGTACTTACAGAGAAACGACAGCACATAAACATAAATATGAAATACTTTCTCATACTGAAGGTAATAAAGCACATACTTAGCCTCTGGGTCGTACTCTGACCAAATTCTCTTGAATTCATCGAGGTGGTGTGGACCAAGAATGGACCAATCACGTGTTAGATAGTCAAAGTTGTCCATGATGACGGCCACGAACAAATTGATAATCTGGAGCGGAACAAATACATTTTCGTAGATAAATTTGCTTGCCATTGTGCAGCCTTTTTTAACGTGTTTCAACGAATCATAGCAATCACAATCACTGAAAATAATGTCGTTTTTAGAGTACAGCAATCTAGGTTACAATTAATCTAAACTTAAAAATAGAAGTGTAAATACTGGCTAACAGACAGTTTAGAAAGGGCTGTGAATTATGAATGTTACACGCTATTACATTACTAGTTCAGTTAAACTAAATTAAATAATAAATTGAATGGCATTGTTTGGTACTTCATTGGAAATGAACTACTATGATGCTGTCTTGGTTGTTGCTCTTGCTTCCAAGATTTTATATTATCATATGAATCATACTTAAAACCGTAGGAATGACATTCCTTCAAACATAGAAATTCAAAATCTTAAATCTCATGGTATTCTACTGATGAAATAAAGTAAGTAACTAGTATTAAGCCAAACACTGTTGAGTTTTGTGTGTACCAAGAAGGCGCAGAGCATGTAGAAGCTGATGAAGTAAATTATTGCAAATCCACTGCCACACGTCATCTCCTCCCCGGGGTTGTAGTCGGACTCTGGGTCACACAGTTTCCCTGCAATACAGGCCAACATGATCTCCTGCCACGCTTCTCCAGTAGCACACCTGTTGGAACAGACAGACATGACAGACACAAATTAAAATCACACAATTAAGTAATGCAGAAAACTAAAAACACAGTGAACCGGTCTCCTGATGACCCCTGATCCCAAAAACCTACACACCTGAAGAGAAGGAGCACCGCCTGAGGAAAGGTCTGGAAGTTGTTGTTTCTGTTGATGTGCGTGCCGTCCACCATGGCAACCTTTCCAAACACCTGAAACAGAAATATGGGTTGTGTGACTCCAACTGCAACCATACCAACTCGTATAACACAGAAGGAAAATATTTCTGTCACATTAAGTTACCAACCTGCATGCCAATGACAGCATAGATGAAGAACAGCATGGCTATCAGAAGAGCAACATACGGCAGAGCCTTCAGGCAAAAGAGAGGAAAAACAGTAGATTAATATGTGTGATTTTACTGTTTACCTCAGTCGCCGATCAGATAATCTTACCACACCTCACCTGGAATGATTTAATGAAAGTCCAAAGCAGGGTGCGGATGCCCTCCCCTCTGCTGAGGAGCTTGACCAGCCGCATGACTCGGAACAGACGAAAGAAGGTGATGGAGATACGAGCACTGTCCTCCGTGTTCTGAGGAGAAACAGCCCGGAGTCAGAGGACAGGACAGCAACAGGGCATGTAGCGGACACAGAGCACCTGGCTGCGCTTTACGGGATGAAGTGGTCTGAACTGAGACCCTGCTGTCAGATACATATGGGCTGAGAAAGCAGCACTGCATCTAATGGGCAAAACTGTAGGTTTAGAGCAAACCTAGTTTTGCATTTTAGCAGTTTTTTGGTGTGCTTCCAACATATTTTACATGTTGTGCAGTTATTCTCTACAGATTTTAGGCAATTTCTGGTCAAATCATAATCAAACCAAGTCTTTAAAGCAGAGTAGCTGCAGCCGATATGTTTCTGTTGGTCTGCGTCAAAAGCACTGTCAGGAGCCCTGTCTCTGTAAAGACCTACAAGGGAGGAAGCAAGGAGGCGAGCATGCTGGAGAAAACCTTGCCATACTTGATAGGACACATCTGCACAAGCATGGCACCCTCAGTCCAGAGTCACTGCATGCAGAGTCACAGTGGGACCAACCCGAACGGGTCGGCCAGGGGGTTCACAGGTCAGAGCAAAGTGACCTGATCCCAGGGGTCATCCATGGGTCACTAACCCCACGCAAGAAGGGTGGCAGCGACCATGTAGCAGTGTCAACAGCACAAACGTGAGGAGCGGCACCTAACCGCTCCCACCTAACAGAACACGCAGCGTCACGTTTGAGTGACACACTCTCCTTTCAAATAACTCCAAACAATTAGGAAAAATTAAAAGCATTTCTTAAAAAGATATATGCAAATTAACAAACAAAACAAGTGCAGGAAAATGTAAAAGAAATTGGAGAATGGGATCATACCATGAGAAAATAATTGAAATAGAAATAAGCGATAGATCTTAGGAGGTGTAACAGAAAAAACAAAAACAAAGAAAAGGCAGATCTAAACATGGCATGGCCCTGAAGGGGGAGGGGGTGGGGGGGGGGGGGGGGGCGGAGCATCTTACCCCCTGCTCATCCACCTGAGGAGTCTCCGTTGGCTTTAAAATCAAAGACCTGTATTAATGACTTGTTCAGGGCCCGCAGGTCTCACACATGTCGGGCCAAACACGTAAACATCCCATTGGAAAAAGTGTTTATCACACAACGCTCAGCATACATCAGTCAAGACACAGACAGAACAAAATCACTACTCCTCTTATTGACGGGACAAAACTGTCTTGTTTCACTATGACATACATTCATGTATCACTGTCTATGTACACTTATTTAATTTAATGACAGACATAAGACATTATCCTAACACTTTAAAGGACTGGCACACAACAGGTTTACAGCTTAACATTCCTATGTAGGACTTGCATGTAAGACTGACAAACAACATGACGTTAGTTTATTACTTAGTAACATGTAAGACTGGCACAAAACTTTATCACTCCCCCGGTGTAATGGTCGCTACTGATGATGGGATTGACTGGATTTTATGGCTGAGATGTCTTTGCAGAGCTTTAGACAACATTAATGAAGAGTTAACTGACTGACGTAACAAATGTTAGGAATTCATGTCATGACAAGAGCGCCATCTGCTATTTTTCTTCTCAACACATAGCTAATTATTAGTATTTTTCTGTATCCACACTAAGGCTCAAGGTTCAGGCACATGAACATGACTTAACTGGGTGACAATCATACATTGTGTGCATCATTAATGGCACCCATCAAAATGATTGTAGTACATGTAAGACAGCTGCCATCTCACTATCCTCTGTGTTGGAATGATTTTTATGTAAAGCATTTTTCAGTGTATGAGATGAAAATGCTTGCTGACCAAAAACAGATTGAGCATAATAAAATAATTAGTTCTACACCTTTTGCTCACACAGACTCACACCCACTCACAGTTATTGTTTGCGATTCATGTCATTAACAACAAATCACAGGATATCAGCAGTATTCAGCGAGCATTTGAACACAGAGAAAGTCCAGGTGCAAAATAAAAATCAATCACAGTGGTGGCGGCTAGATTGAACCTGTATAATGATTATATGATTTTTTTTTTGCAAAAACAATGAGATTAACTCAACACTGAAAAGAGTCATATCAGGAGGCTCAGCACTGAAAACGAAGAGATACTCCAGACAGATATGGCTTCATTCAAATCCCTCAGCAAGATACTTCACAAACCACCAGTATGAGGTGCAGAATGAGCAGAAATGATAAAAGAAATGTAGAATTAGCTTGAGGAGGTTCTTTAGGTAATCCTGGCCACAGTGTTGATGGAGCATGCGCTCAGCATTGCCACTTGCTGGGGAAGCACTGCACGCACACACAAGACATTTGGATGATGAGGAGCCATATGTGAAGTCATAGCAATGCAGCAACTCATGCATGCCAGTAGTGCCCTGCAACAAAACTGCCATAGCAGGGCGCTCTCACAGTCCGGTGCAGAAAGAGGTGAATGAAGAGCAGAGGAGAGAGAAGGACAGAGAGGGAGGAGGAGAAAGCAAGAGATAGAGACCAACACCGTGATCGGAAGTAAACCCAGACAGATTGAGTCAAACTGGAACAGGTAGAAGAGGAAATGCAGAGAGGTGTAAAGAGTAGAGAATTGCTGTGTTCATGCACCTGACTGGAGTCTACACACCTGCGCTACACATGAGCTCCATTCTGAGCTTTAAGAGCTCACTACAGGAAGACAGAACAAAACACAGAGACAATCACTCACAAAGACACAAACACAAGATCATCAAAGAACCTCAAACTCAGCTGCATTAAACCACTGTCAGTGTAAATGTACAAAAATAAGGACTAACTCAGTGTCTTCTTATCTGCTGCTGATTTTTTTAGTCCACAGTCTTACCTGTTAACTTTTTGGTAAAAGGATGCTGAAACTTTTACTTTCATTTGGAACCGTAACTGAAGCCTAATCTAGTATTTTGTTGCTGAAAAAAGCTTCTCTTTGACATAATATTGATGCACTAAATATCCATGAAGCTGCAGCGGTCTACACAACTTTAAGGAAATTAAAAGATGACATATCTTAAAAATCTCATCAAAAATGTCAGTTTTTCAAGCAGATTGACCGCCACAGATTCTTTACTAAAATTGTCCTTAATGTTGTTTAGGATGAACATTTCCGAGCTCTGAGCTCCAGGGCCATTCTGTCTGGAGGTAAAGATCGAGGGGTATGGCGAGAGAGAAAAGAGAAAACTTCACAAGGCTCTATGGGAAAAACTGACCGGAGGGGAATGGAGCGAGTGACCGAGCGCCATCTGTGAGAGGCGGGACATGGAAAGGATGTTAGGGCGTGAGGTGAATGGCTGACACTTCCCAGCATGCACTTGGAGAGGTCACAGCAATCAGGTGATAAACTAACAATCACACGGCTCGTGACTGGAATGGCAAGCAGGTAACATCAATAAATCAAAACGCAAACTCTGTAGATCAGCGATTACGAATGATTACATGGAGAAGCTTAATATCTGATCTAGTCAGTTTGCTGTACGACACAAACAGCAACAACCACATGCAATGCAAAACACAAATAAAATGTAAATGGTGGATTAAAGGTGCCTCACAAGAACTACTTTGACAGTCCTTGTGAAATAAACATCATGTCCCCAACATTAACAACACACACACGTTCATACATACACCTTAAAATACAAACTGTATACATGTAAAACACACATGCATAACAATAATAACCTTCACACACCACCACTGTATGCTTTAAATAAAGTTAGTGCTTGTTTATACACTCATGCAGACACACATTTAGAAAATCAAACTGAGAAAATACAAAAAACATGAAATATAACTCCAGAAAAACAGCACTGCAGCTCAGATGTATGAGCACTCAGAAGGGGGAGGCGGGGCCTTTTGTACACTGCAATTCTGACAATCAGAACTTTTACTTTATTAATCCTGGTGTTTGCTTGGAATACAAATTTGACTGTATTTACCTTTTTAGTAAACTGAAAGCAAACTAAACAAAGTTGATCACAGACATTTAGTCGTTGTTTTAGGCCTCTTTTGTGAAGAACCAAGCCGTAAAGTGTATTCATCCACTATTTTTAAATTTAAATTAAATCTGTTTTACTGTTCAACAAAAATAAAAAAAAATCTAATTTTGCCTGAGTCAATAAAACATTGAATGACCAATTTAGTTTCTGATCCACTGTAATTGGGAGCCCGGAGATAAAGTTGTTGTAAACAACAGGTTGCACACACACAAACAGTTTTGTTCATTGCCATACTTGCCTCGACAAGTTTCTATGGAAACAAAAATGAACAAGAGTAAGAATTAGAAAACCACATCATAAATCATCCTGCTGTGAACCAAATACAGGCTTCAGTTCACAAAGAATTGTGAAACTCCTGTTTTTGACCCGTATTTTCACTTTCGTGTCCAAGAGTTAACAATCAGCACGTTCATCAGACATTTTTTCATGATTCCTGCAACAAACAGTACTGCAACACATTGACAATAAAACATTTAGCAAAAGCAAAGATAGACTATTAGATTGACTCATGTAGCATTGACTCATGTAGCATTAATAACAACAGGACATCAATAAAGGTCAAACTGAAGCTTTTCAGAGTAAGCCAATGGCGCTTTAACAACTATGAATGCCTTTTCAGATATTAAAATGTAAAGTTTTAGCAAGCTAAGTGACATAATAATATAAGCTCTTATTTTATTTAGCTGATAAGATTTTAAAGTGGTGTCTACAACTGAACACACTAGAGAAGTGGTTCCCATAAGACGTTCATGTGAGGGTCATCATGTGATCTGTGACACTTAAGGATGTTTTTTTCCTTTTCTTATGTTTTACTTTGGCCTCTTTAAGATTCTAAAATTATTTAAATGAAAGAAATCAGAGAGGAATGAAAAAGACTTATTAATTGATCTTTAAGACAAAAAGTTTGGGAACCCCTGCACTAGATGCCGAGATTAACTCTGCCGATTGCCATGTGGCTTTCCTGTAAGCTTCAGTTCAACTTGGAAGGAAGAAAAAAGTAGTACTTACATTAACTTCCGTAATAGCAATATCGACGACACTACCAACAACAATTAAGGCATCAAATGTGTTCCAAGCATCAGCGAAATAGTGCTGTTGATGCATGACGTTAGATGTAAGGGTAAAGATGGAAATGAAAGAGAAAGACCATGAAGAGAAGGAAAGAGAGACAGAATCAGACCGATAATCAGAAGAGTGGATTTAATGAAATGGCAGGGTCAGGGGAGGACGAGAAGAGAGAAAAAAGGAGATCAAGTATTAAGATTGAGCAGATGAAAAGCCAGAAATCACAGTCATGGAAACCAGCTGTGAGGGCCGAAGTGGCCCCATACAGAGGGAGGTCAGAGAGCAGCGGGACTCGTTGTAGCTGAGCTCTACTTACATCAATCTCACTGAGAACAATGTCTACTATGCTGCCAATCACAACCAGGGCGTCGAACACATTCCAGGCATCCCCAAAATAGCCCTGAGTGAGGTGGAGCGTGTAGTGGGCAAATCGGATGTGAGATCAGCACAAACACAAAGTCTTGAGTCTCACTTTGAAATACAGACTCATTCTGGTAATTTAAAAACACACAGGAACCCCTGCTGGCTACTTCAGCGTAGAGTACTACATCTGCACCAAATTGATGTTGATACTATTATTACATGCAGAAAAACTGCTGCCAGAACTTGACAAACAGCGAGTGCTACTTTAAACAAAAAGATCAGCACTACACCCCACACTCTGTCTCTTACTAGCAGCCTGTCCTTCTTCGCAACACAGAGCTGTTGGCCAGGCAGTTAAAGGGAAAATGCAAGAAAAAACATTCACTGACTTGTTACAGTTGTTACACGTCCACATACACTGCTTCATTCTTAAATAATCAAGCAATAGTTCAACATTTTGGAATATGAGCTTATTTGCTCTCTTGCTGAGTGTCAGATGGAAGTGGTTGTCAGTGAAGACATTTGCTCACCCTGGGTTTGAAAGCGATGAGTTTGAGAACCATTTCCACGGTGAAGACAGCAGTGAAGACCATGTTGAGAATGTCCATTACATAGTTAAAGAGCGCTGACTGTCCGTAGTGCTGCAGAGGCAAAAAAAGGGACAGTTAAAGAAAACTGAAGAAAACAGAGCTGCTGTTTTTTTGATATGTACTTAATTCATTTTAAACAAAACAAAGACTCTGGTCGGAAAGATGAAAAAACAAGACAATAGTGTGCTAAGAATGCAAAATAGTGCTACCTTTGGAGACACTAATTGTATTCTTCAAATTATTGTGAACAATTAAGTTGTATGTTGGAAAAACAAATCAAACAATCTGGGTGAAAATGTATGTTGCATGCTTTTGTATCTCCTTGTCCTTGGGTCAGGTTGCATTGATGATATCCAAATCAGTGTCTTTTTTGTTAATACCACTGGAGGGTGCCAAAAATAAAAAATAAAAAATTGTACACATAGTACCTGGAAGCAAAACTGTACTGCTTAGGTAACCATGGCAGGCAGAGAGCTAGCAGTTTATCTATTCTGATGAAAACATTTTGGTACATCATTTCACTCAGATCAATGTTTGATACATTGCAATGTAGACTTGTCTGCTGATGTTTTATCATATATAAACAAACATTTAGGACTTTATTAAACGTAAATAGTTTTCATTTCAGAATGATGAATATGCCCACTGACAAAATAAACCTTTCTCAACCTCTGCTTTCAGACTAAATAAACATTGGCACATTCAAAACACCTGTAATCTGTAAATATATTTGATGTTAGTACTACTGCTGAATAATCCTCTTTGTTCAGTATGATCTCATTCTCTTGAACTGATTTTATTTTATTTTTGTCAAAGAGCTGGTTGGTTTCACTGTAAATACAGAGTGACTTCTTACCTGCACAGCCAGACAGAGTGTGTTGAGCATAATGAGCACAAACATGATGTACTCAAACCCAGTGGAGTTCACCACATACCAGAACTTGTACTGGTATGGGTTTTTGGGGATGTACCTCCTCAGTGGACGCGCCTTCAGAGCGTACTCCACACACTGGCGCTGCACAGAGATATACAAAGTTGGTTTTAATGTTTAGTTAATGACACACTTGATACCTTCATTCAAATCCAACCGAGAGTATTTATGTGAGTCACAATAATACCCAACAATGTAATGGTGATAATCAGTTTTAGGACATGTAAACACACAAACAAACACGTGAACCTGCCGATTCTTACCTGGTTCTTGTCGAGTTCACAGTTTTTGTACTCTTTCTCTCCTTGTTCCTGAAATGTGACGATCACAAAACCTACAAAGATGTTCATCATGAAGAAAGCAATGATGATGATGTAGATGATGAAGAAGATGGAGATCTCCACGCGGTAGTTGTAAATGGGACCCAGGTTCTCCCTGTTTGAGTCGATTGCCTTGTACAGTAAACTGTGAAGAGAACAAAAAGAGAATGCATGTGATCCAGCCTCACAGCCCAAACCTTTTTTTTTTTTTTTACTTTTTCAGATAGTGTTGACAATACAAACTTCTCATTTTCAGAGCGTTAATAGGATTAAAATTTTTGAATCTTACGAAGGCCAGCCTTCAAAGGTGGACACAGTGAACAGAGCCATCATAGCCATGAGGACGTTGTCAAAGTTGAAGTCACTGTTGTGCCACAGTCGTTTATGGATGGTTGGCTGGTTCACATCTCCATCCTTATACAGGATGTAGGTGCCCCTATGAGAAGATTACATGTTGCGTGAAGGTTACGACTGAAACCAGGATCATAATTGCAGGTAACTGTGAAGGAGCAAGACAAGTAAAACTAACTTGCACTCTTCCGGGCTGGACTTGGCTTCATCTGTGCAGCGATAGAACTTTCCCTGTGAGGTAAAACCCATTATATTCACTCTAATAATGCATATTTAAAAAGTATTAACTCAATATCTTCAGTTTCATGTGTAAAATTTCTTATTTTCAATCATAGTGCTACTGACCTTGAACAGCTGCACCCCTATGCAGGCGAACATGAACTGGAGCAGAGTGGTGACGATCATAATGTTACCGATAGTTCTGATGGCCACAAACACACACTGCACCACGTGCTGCAAGACAGACACATAAACATGTTTACACACTGAGGCAACCACTGATTGAGGTTACTGTTTTGGACAAGCTGCAGGATGACTTTGTAACCTTCAAGCCTTTGGCTCGGTTGATGGCCCTCAGGGGTCGAAGAACACGAAGGACCCTAAGAATCTTCACCACAGAGATGGCCGAGGACCTGAACAAAGAAAGCAAAGGGTTGTGGTGTCAGTTAAGAAGCAAGATAAAGAGTTCCAGTTTCACTGCAGGAACTTTCCAGAAGCCCACGAATCATTTCAGGAACTCAGGAACTTTACCCACTTTTCAACCAGAAGAACCATGAACTAAATAATGTCTCTGCCATAGCTGTTGGTGCCAAATAATGTACTTTGATGACCCTGGAACTACGGAGGCAGTGTTTGCAGGGCTGACCTTTGCTGACAATTCAAAATGTCCATTTTGCACTAAATTTCTTAATGAAATGAGAAAATACTAATAAAAACAGAGTTTACGATGGTATTATTTCATATAGAGTATTTATTTATTGAATTACCAGAAAACATACTACATCGTGATAAATATATCGTATCAAGATAGAAAATTACCTATTTAGGGATAGAACATTTTGGCCATATCTCCCAGCCCTAGCTACAATCTGGAGGCGAATGTACTGTATACTCACTGAATGCCAAAGGAAACCAGTGAAACTCCCACCACTAACAGGTCCAGGAGGTTGAAGTAATTCCTACAGAATGCTCCTTTATGGAGAAAGGCTCCATATGTTGTCATCTGAGGAGACGACATTAGAAGTTAAAGGAGCAAATGACACCGAAAAAAATACATAACTCATCCAAAGCACTCAAACACACACAAATACAGAATTACACTGCAAGGACGCAGACACACATACTGTACAGTATGAACTTGTTAAATAGTGAAAACATATCCTCACATACATCACTCTCCACTTGCATACGCGCACACGTGTCCACACTGTTTTATATCACTCTGATTCAGGGTGGCGAGCTCAGAGCGGTGAAACAGGAGGCTAGATCTACCGTCGCCACCCCCACAGCCCTTAGCTACATGAATGTAGTAGTAAGTCATTCATTTCACAATCTACTATGGGATGAGGCAATAAAACATGCATTTTGTTGCCATGATGTCAGGGATATTTACTACCTGCAAGAGCTCTAGTTATAGTGATTGGAAAGTAGAAATGGCCTTACTGTCACATTCATGTGGACCGTCATCTTAAAGCACATTCCATTATGTTCTTTAATAGTTCAGAATAAGGGGAAGCAGCTCCCAATTAAAACTTCAGAGTTGTGCAGGCAGAGAAGAAAAACCAGCCAAAATAACTCTTCTTCAAATAATAAAAGTAAAGGATTAATTTTCCAAGTGCATGTAAATGTGGAGCCTTGCAGAAAGACAAAGAGAGGAGCGTGCTAACTAGGAGCATCGGAATTAAAACAGCGATGGATTTGGCAATTTTTTGCCCAAATGGCTGCAGACGCAACTCCACATTTCTATGCACTCGGTCAGGGAAAGCAGACTGAACCATGCTCGGCAGGAACATGGTTGGTTTTGCCCCCTCTTTTATGGGTAATCTGAAGTCAGTACGAGAGGCGTGGAGTCAGCTTCGACTGGAGTTGACTTCTATCACCTCCCTGATGATGACCTCGAACTCAACTTCAGCCAACAGCTTAACGATGTCTGAACAGCCCACTAAAATTTGTTGCATCACACAAAAGGTTGCATCATGTTTTACATATCTGCATCATCAAAATCATTTCAGCGATGACTGCCCGAATGACGTGACACCCATGTGAGTATGTAATGTAATGTAGATGTGATGTTTCCTTCCCCCAACATGAGTTCTTTGATTAGTGTAATTTGAACAAATTGTGTGTAAGTGTGTGCAAAGTAACAATTCCAATATTTTTTGCTTTTTAAAAGAGGTGCCGTGAAGAAAAAAGTAAATAAGAGAAAGGAAACAAACAAGCCAGGTTGTACTGAGTGGCAGGTGACACACAAGGAGAGAATGCAGCAAGGCTCTCGTTGTCATTTAAGGGGTTACCTTTAATACGATCTCAAATGTAAACATACTAGTGAAGACATAATCTGCATAGCCTAGGACCTGGAAGGCAACGAGACGTTTGGAGTGTTATTGGGGTGTGGTTAGTCACAGCACGGACAGGGGACACATGGCATTTACCTTCAATACGATCTCAACAGTAAAGATAGCCGTGAAAGCATAGTCAAAGTAACCAAGTATCTGCAAAAAGCAACGTACATGTTTAACAAAGACAGTTCATTGTGCAGCTTCATACATTATATGTAAACAAGATTAATAAAAAAAAAAATAGTGAAGCATTTCCTGGAAAAGATGTGATAGAGTATCCCACAGTGCATTAATTACTTGCAAAAAGTATCTACTGACTACTTTAAATAGTGCAAGGTGCTTTTACTACTCCATAATTTATATGCAATATATATAAAGAATAAAACACTGTAACATTAGTGTTCTAAGTGCAGTTAAAATCATTACAATGCACTGCAAATGAAATACAAAGACCCTTGGCTAAATGTTAAGTTTTTTTTAGGACTATACCAGTGTTTTTGCCTGTTTTAGCTTATTAAATATACATTGCATACCTAACATTATTGTCAGCCAATGTTTACCGTACCATAAATTCAAACCTTCCAGAAGGCAAACGAAAGTTCAATTAATATCGATATTTCAGAAACCTGACACTAGCTGGCAACATTTCAAAAGCCCTCCTTTATGTTTGCTTTAAGGACACTCTGACATCTGTGATTTGTGTGCTGCACTGAATTCATAGGGTATGATACTGTTGAAACAATTTAAAAAAAGATAATGTGAAAGTGTTTAAAGGTTGCTGTTGAGTACCTAGACCCCTAAATCATGAATTTTGGACCAGACCAGCATGAGCAGCGTCGCCAGACGTCGGCATTAACTTTGGACAGCCCGTATTTTCAGGCATTTATCCCGCCATCCAGACAGGATCGGTCTTTGTCCTCGTAATTACACTGTATGTATTGTTTTTGGAAAATAATGTACAATGATAGATGAAAAGATGTTATACAAGGAAAATCTGTTTCTCCTCCTTTTTGCCCTCTGCAGAACAGCAGCAGTGAACTGAAAGTTCAGCTCTCTCTGCTGAGAAATTGCTAAATCTATAAGTTACGGCAGATAGGTTGAGTTCAAACTCACAGTCACAATGGATAAATGTCTCTTTCAATCTTTTTTGTTGCTTTACTTATTGTGAAAAAATCTTTAAATCCTGCTCAGACAAAGGTGTTGTTAAGAACAGATCCAATGAAGCTGCCTTTGTCTTGCATGTCAAATAATTCAAACTGACTTACTTAAACATAATCATGGGTGCTGTCTCAAAATACAGAAATCAATGTATAAACCGATGAATGCTTTAGAAATGGTCAGCATTAATGTAACATATGCAAGATATAATAAATGGGCTAAAACATGCAAAACCACCAGTGTGGTCAACGATTTATGACACTTCTGAAACTCAAAATACTAAACTAACATTACACCCAGAAAAGTAATATATTAATAATGTTACTTATCTTGGCTTATCTTTTTCTATTAGAAGCCGTAAATACAGTTCTGTCGAGCGTTTGTGGACTTACAATATTGCGAGCTGAGAAGTTTCTGATCGGATCCTCTGCAGCGAGGGACACGGAGCTGAGCATGATGAACACCAGGATGAGGTTGGTGAATATGTGGTGGTTGATGAGTTTGTGGCAAAACACACGAAACCTGGAGGACAAAAGAAACACAGCCGGAGACATCAGTGCAATAAGAGGCAAAACCGGTGTGTATTTGTCCATGTGTGTGAGCACAATGTGTTTCGTACGGGTTTGTGCTGCTGAAGATGAAGAAGGCGCTTCCCTCTGGGATTGGAGTGATCTTCTCCTTCTTTACCAAGTCAGAGATGACCGGCCGAGGCCCCGATGGGACTTCTGGATCCTCCTCCTCCGCCGCAGTGTCGTCATTCTCCTCCTCGTCCTCCTTACAGACACGTAGAAAGTGAATACAACTCCTTAAACTGTAAAGACAAGTTACTGTATGATACAGAGAGTAAGGATACCTTGTCATCTTTTTCATCCTCCTTTTTGTCCCTGTAATGAACATAAAATTGTTAGGGATGAAAGAGTAGAGTTTGAGCACACATCTGAGCATATTTGTCACAGAAAGACATCGTCAATGATCCAGGTGTCACCCTTTCTTGTCACTTTCATCCGTGTTGAGAGACTCTGCATCTGCCAAGTTGTCCACAGCGATAGCCAAGAAGACATTCAGGAGGATATCTGAGCAAAGTGTTTAGTAAAGGACAACTCTCTGTAAAAGCACTTTGAAACTGCTTTATATCTTCCATACATAAAATGAGGGTTAACTCATGTAGTGACAGAGGATACAGTTTCCACAGATGAAGAGGATGATGAAGTAAAAGCACACGATCATCCCAGAAGATGAAGGCCCTCCGTACGCCATGATGCCATCATACATAACAGCGTTCCAGTCTTCTCCGGTCAGGATCTAAAATCAATCATCATTTTTTATTTTGAAGGAGATACAGCAAAAGTTCTGTTTCAAAAGAACTGCATTGCTAAGCAACAGCTTGGGACCATGTTAACTTCCTGTCAGCTTATGTCATTCTCATACACTACAACAGATAATAATGTGTGAAATGGTCTATAGAGGGTATGTGTTGAAAACACTTTTTCACATGCTACAAACCCTGAGTCCCTGCTGAGAGGCCACAGTAAACCTGTTACAGCTGCTATAAATAGGTATAAATTCAGCAGATGCATGTGTTTGCTGAAATATGGCCATATATACGTTTCTTATTGTGAGACTGAGGTAGTTCACCAACAAAATTGTGGGGACTTCAGTCAAAAAAATTAAATAGAAAAAATTACAGATAGCATTTCATTTTTTACATAGACAGAAATCTTGATATAGTTGCCTTGTATTCCTTTATTTTTTAGGAAGTGATCTCAATATATACTACGCAGTACATTTGAAAAATCAACTTGTCAGTGCTTTCTGGTGGACAAACTATGTAAAACTGACTGCTTTTCTAAATGACCTAAAAACCAGCTTGGCATTTCTGTGCAACTATCTGCAGTGAGCCAATATCAGCCTGGCTGATTTATTGGTCTCGCTCTATTTGTCTTCTCTTAGCCTCCGACAGTCTTTAAAACCTCTTACCATAATTATTTCTGTCTATTTGTGCAAACGATTTTTTTTAGTGTATCTAAATCTTATATGCTGAGTGTTGCTGTTCAGATGGGAGTAACTGGGGTGTACAGTTATCTGTAATCTGAACAGTAAATACCTGAAACACAGTGAGGAGGGCTTGGGGAAAGTTGTCAAAGGTGCTCCTCTTGGTCTGGGTCTCGTCAAAGTTGAACTTTCCACCGAACACCTGCATGCCCAGCAGGGAGAAGATGATGATGAAGAGGAAGAGCAGCAGCAGCAGAGAAGCGATGGACTTCATGGAGTTGAGCAGGGACGCCACCAAGTTACTTAGAGACTGCCAGTGACTATAAAGCAGTGGAGAGAAGAAGAGACAGGTGATTAACTGAACACCACACATGCACCACACACACATAAAATGCGGCATGGTCTTACCGCGTGACCTTAAAGATCCTCAGCAGGCGGACGCAGCGGAACACAGAGATACCGAGAGGAGACATGATTTCCAGCTCGACCAGAATGGTTTCCGTGATTCCTCCACAGACCACAAAGCAGTCAAAGCGGTTGAACAGTGACACAAAGTAGGCCTGTAGCCCGAGACTGTACATCTTCGTCAACATTTCACACGTGAACAGGGCTAGCAGCACCTTGTTGGCCACATCTGAAACCCAGAACACGGAAGAAACTCAGTGACATGGAGAAAGATAGAGAGATAAAGAGATATTTTTGGCAAAAAAAGAAAGAAAAAAATGCTGTTAAACCACTCAGAGATTTTAGTGTTAAACTCTGCCAAGGCCGCACATGTATAATAGCAGCACACACAAAAAATGCATTAGAAAAATGTAATAAAACTAAACAAAAATTGTCTATTTTACATTTCTTTTCAAATAAGTGAGAAAATAGTTGAAATGTTAAAAGATCCCATCATTGTGAATAAGAAATCCTTTACAATGGCTCATGGTTAAAATTTATACCTTGTTTTATTGAAATTAAAATGCAAGATAAGATACCCTACTAACTTAACAAAACAGAAAAATTGGAAGACTTTGATGTATACTTTAGTGCTGTTCATACCCTGCACTTGTGTCAGCCACATGGGCTGGTTGTAATGCTCTGATGATATGGTGAGCGTGTTGAGGAACACCAGGATGATGACCAGCCAATAGAAAGGCACCGATTTGACAGCCAACCGGCACTTCCTGCGGCAGAACCTGTTCCAGCGGCGCCAGCGCCGACTGTAGAAGGAGAACGCAACGTCAGTGTAGAAAATAACACCAGTGTGACTCACTCTGCTAATTAACTGATTTAGAGGAACACAGGATCTGGTCAAATAGAAACAAATTCTAATCAACAGAATTAACACATCGTATCATTGCTTTTTTAAGGAAATCATACAGTTTGTTTCTATTACTGAGAAGAATGCAGAGCAGTGAGGGGGCGGAGCCACAGGGGAACAGCATCAATATGTTTTTTGCAAGTCATACTGTTCGGTAAATGATAGTGGAAAAATACTGCGTAAGACTTCTCTCCAAAAATACCTTACGTTATATGCTGACTTTCTAAAAGCTGTTGATTTATCATCCCCAGTAAAATCTCATTAAAATACAGTAAAATGAAAGCCAAGCACTTACAATCTAATGCTGGGCACTAGCCCCTACAGTAACATAGTATATACACAGCAAGGAGAGACAAAGAACCACAAAGATACTGACCTGAACTTTGACTTGGAAATTTTTTGACTGAAAGAAAGAAGAATTTGTAAAAGTTTAAAAATGCAGGTTGTAGCGGTGGTGTGTTAGAAGCATTGATTGGTTATTAGGGCTCATTGATAACAACGTAGAACATGTCCAACCACCACAGTCAGCAGCTTCCAGGGTAGGAAGGCGATATAAACATGTAAGTGAGATGTTTGCTTTAACCGTTTGACCATTTTTGTAAAGAGATTAGCACTTGGAGGATAAAATGTGGCAGTTTGTGCTGAAACGTTTTTCAAATCTCTGTAGCAGCGGTCACACCAGAGGGGACCGCATTCAAAATATTGTAATTCAGAGTAATAACAGTGGTCTTGTTTTTGAAAAAGGTTTGTTGTGCAAAGTTCTCACCACAGAGGTCCGCAGCATGGTGTCTTTTCATCCTCCCCGTTTTGATTCTCCGTGTTCACAGATTCTGTTTCGCTGGCTGGAACGCTCGCTGCAGCAGCAAATAAAGAAAGCATTTAGAAAAAAAATACTCACATGGGCTTCGCTATGGCAGGAGATCCTTCACATAGACACAGTGCAGTGCATCCCAGGGGGAAGAAGTGTGCAAAGAAATAAAATGGAGACTGCCTTCATCACATCAGGCTATTCTGACAGGCATTGTTTTCATAAGGAAGCAAAGAAGATACACTAAAGAACATCCTTTATAAATCAGCAAAGATAATAAAAGAGGATTACCCTCCAAAAATTATGTGCATCAAAATGATTTTAAGTGACAAAACTATTGTATTTTTTAAATCTCCAAAGCAACGCTGCAGCCCAAAAACTTTTGACCTCATAGAAAGAAAGGAACTAAGCGCTGTGGCTGTGCATCACTGTCATCATTAGTATCATTTACCAAGTGCTGAAAGGGAGCTGACACGGGACAGGCGAGTGGACAGCTGCTCTACGAGGGCTGACTGATGCACACAATGAGGGAGCTGAGGGGAGAGGGGAGCTGGCCGAGGAGGACAGAGCTCTTAAAGCTGTCTCTGAAATGCCACACTCAAAGTATTGCCAGCACTGCGGAAAGAATGTCTGCGCAGACAGATGATGATTAACTGTGCGAAAACGTCTCAGTGCTTTAACTCGTATGAGGGAGTGTGGTGTGTGCTGCTGCTTAGCTTATGTAGACATGTTGGCTTTGATTCCTGAGCGGTCGGACAGCTCTCCGCTCTGAAAATAGTGCTGACTGCTGGAGTAGTGATCTGGGTTTAGCCCTGTTTCCTATATTCACACTGAGCCACTGCTTTTGAAATGGGACATGGAAAGGAAACGGGGTGTGCCTGCTATCAAACGCAGCTATGTTTCTATTCCATATCAGACTCATTTAATGAGTCAAAGATTTTTTTTATTTCAATCAGCTAAAAAAAAAAACATGGAGGACAAAAACTGAAAAAAGGCTGTGATGCTCGGATACGACGGGTTTAACAAAATAGTAAAGCACAAAGTGATGAGGTATTACATTAGGCTGCACATCAACACACACAAACACACACAGACTCCAACTGGGATTTTAAGGCCTCTGCTGCTTATCTTTTTCATTCCTTTCCTACTTTTAAGTCCTTATTCACCAATAATGTAGAATATTTGTGAAGAAAAGATTAATCATTCTCCACTGATAGATGCTGTTAAGTGGTGTTAATGGAAGTAAGTGTTAAGAAAATGTTTTTCTTTGTGTTTTATTGCTCACCAGATGGAACAAAAGTCTTTGTGAAAAAATGTAACAAAACAAGAGTTCAGCTCTGATCTGATTCTGGTCTGACAATTGAGTTAAAACGGACACATTTTTCTGTAATTTGAGCATCAAACACACTCATGTGCACACACACACACATACATACACAAAAGCAAGAAAACACTGGAGGGAAACCACAGGATTTACCATGAGTGTCGGACGACTGGCTGAACCACCCAAACCTTCCTTTCTTCTTCTCAGTAAGGTCAGCCAAAGTCACCCCTTCATGTGTAATGCATGCAAGCCCATGCATTCAGACACAACGGCACAGCAGAGGGACATGGGGGCGAGAATGGACTGCTATCAAAATGTGTCAGAGCAGACAAGCACCACAGGACAACAACAGTATTCAAAATATCAATATCCAACAATGACAAGAGCAGCAGGAGTCACGGGGGGCTGCAGACACTAAAGGAGGGCAGAAGAACAACACGGAGAGCTGTTAGTCACTGGAAGCGCCTGCAGGTGACGAGACCCTGAACTAACATGTTACAGTGCATATTAAATCATTTGCATGTTAACGTGTTAGCAGGGGCTCAGGTATCGTCGACAGACAACAAAAGCCAGGATGGATGTTGAAGGAAAACATTATGGACTTGCCTCCTTGTCACATAGAACTTCTACACCTTTAACTAGGACTCTAAAAGTCTAACTTTATGAATGAAGTATGACCAGAGGAAAAGACAGGCGGGAGAGGCGAAAGTAAATGGACAGAGTACATCAAACATGAGGGAAGACTGATTGTATTGAGCAGAGTGTAAAAAATAAAGATCGTACACCCAAAATATAAGGTGAATCAGTCGCAGTTCTCTGTTCTGCATCATGTGTGCTGCTTATATAAAGAGGATTTGGATTAGGAGCTCAAGTAATATCTTTTTTCCCCCTTTTACCCTTCTGAGATAAACTCCAGTGGTACTCACAGCGTGCTGCACTTCCATCAGTGACTTACATTGGGCGTGAAGATAAGAACAGTCTGCACAGCTCTGCTTCAAACACCTTTGTTTATACTGAACAAATCTAGAGAAAGACTGTATATCTGCCAGTAGATGCTTCTACGTTATGTAGGTATGACTCTATGTGTGCGCATTGTGTACGGCCCAAAAAAATCTCATTGACTATAGCCTAACTATTGTCAATAAATTTGCATCATTAAGAGAAAATTCCATCATCAATTGTTATGAATTTGTTAACCTACTTCATCTGCTTCAGTTAGTGATTACCTACAATTCCCAGAATTACTGTTGAAAAACTTGGTCAGACCAACAAATTAATCTGTATGAATTGCATTAATGACTCTTAATGTCATGACTCTGCTATTGTCCGTGGAGAAAGTTAAAAATTCTCTCCTGTATAGTGGATTTCTTCCTGCATGATTGTTAAAAGTTGATGCAAAATTGTAGGGCTCAAAGAGGAGCACATGTTTTAGCTTGAAGACTCTTTTCTCCTAAATAATACCATTATCTCTGCTAGACAAGTATCAACATGATTGACCTATTTTGATTTCAATAGTATGTTGGTATAAATATTTCTCCTCTTAGCTAATCCACTGTGGGTTTTCCCTTTCAAAACACCCACTAAGACCCATTATAGATTTCTGTGAGTGCAAACTCTTGCATTTCCTGATTATATAAATATAAAATTATAGTTCACAAAACTCTCGACAATAACAACAATAACAAACCCTGCTGGATATTTTTTGAAGTGGAAGTAACAGATTGGATCAGTATTGAAGGGTTTTGTGATGCCTGCGCAGCATTACTCTGGGAGTAACGGGAGATTACTCCTGTTAGGTGCTTACGGTTGCGCTTGCTCTCCTCATCGGCCTCGTCTTCGTTGTCGGGGTCGATGTCTTCAGCCTGAGTGATCCAGTCCAGGTAACCCTTCAGATCCTCCTCCAGCTGCTGCTTCTCACGCAGCTTCTGGAAGTCTCCTCGAGCTTTGGCTTTCTCTCTCTCCTTGGAGAACTCTCTGGGTTTGCAGAGGCACACATACACAAAAAATTGCATAAATGATCAAATAAAAACAGAGAAATTTACTTTCACAGCAAACAAGGAAAAGGTTATTTTCACACAATATGGAAATAAACAAGTCTTCCTTCCTGTATTTAATATTCTATCTGACATTTTTCACTACACTGCTTGAAGACATGCTGCATATTCACATACTTCAGTCACAACGTTTTAAAGTCTTGTGTGTTTTTGTGAACCCTAGCCACTGGAGGGAGATGTACACCTTCTGACAGACATCACAGCACTATATTTAGAGCCGACTGTACAGTAGCGTATCCTTCAGGCGAGCATCTTAATCATACAGAAAAGGCAATTTAAATGGACAGATGGTTTCAAGAGACAAGAAACACAGCACAGCGTCTAAACTCATAGATTATATAAAATAACAACATGATATGTAGGAATTCAGCAGACGGTACGAAAATGTATTTAGTGCATAGTGGAATATTGTCATAACTGAGAATTATATGCATTTAAGCTGTGATAATGAAAAAGACAAAAACAAAGAAACTTGATGGTAAGAGGGTAGCAAAACAGCATTTTAAAAACTGCATGAAGAAAGTAGATGCAGATAATAAATTGTGACAGTCTTAATCAGCTGACAGGACTCAAGAGTGTCTGAGTTGATGATTCTGTTAAACTTGTTGCCTTATTTAAAAAAAATCTGGCTTTGCTGGTCAACCATCGAGAGTAAATGCTACTGTAATACCCCACCCCCACTCTACAGAGCTGGGAAAGCAAACTGGGGTGTGAGAGAGCTTAGTAGCGCAGAGGAAGTGAAGGGCGAGGAATAAGATTAATTTCTCTCTCAGGAGGTTGGGTGGGTTTCAGGACGGGATGGGGGAGGAAACGCTCACTTTGCAGTTGCCGGGGAAAGGACGAGATAGTTTGACGCCAACAGAGGTCAGAGAACGCTTGAGTAAGAAAATTAATTTATCCTGTGGTCCTTTAGCAAATTAGTCAATCACAGGTTTAATATCTTAATATATATTTTTTGAAGATAGTCATGATCTTACATCCGAAAACTGCAGCATAGTATATACTCATTTATAGGCTAACAATACATCCTAAAATGTGCCAGAGTGCACAACAAACCACTGCAAACACGCTTTGCACACTGCAAAGAAAACCACTGCACAAGTGTCCTCTTACCCACTTAGCACACCTAACACAAGGTTTAACACGAAAAAGGATCCCAGTATAATCAGGCTAACAAAATAAATCCAAGGTGTTTCCCATCCGATGGCGTCGTTGACCTACAGGAGCCAAAAATAGACTGTTAACAGGCTAAAACTCAAACAGAGAGCAAAGAAAGGAAGGTGCTTACCCGCTCAACACACCCAAAACCAGGTTAAGAACGAAAAAGGAGCCGAAGATCACAAGACTGACAAAGTACACCCATGGAAGCTCAAAGCCCATAGCATCATTCATCTGGAGGAACAAGCATCACCACAGAAGAAGGAGAGCAGGGGGAAGCAAGGGAGAAAAGAGTGAAACCACAACTGTTAAAAGGTAGAAACTGTCAGATAAGAAGAACAGAAGAAAAGTTATACAAAAGTAGCTTGTTCTTCAGGCAAAGAAAAATAAAGGAAATACTAAAAGTACCAGGAAAGCATCTTATTGTTGTTGTGAGTTGTTGAATGCATTGAACCATTTAGTCAATCAATCACATCAGAGTGATAAGAGCTGCCTCAGGAAGTTATCAGCAGCTTCATCATCACAATGTCAGTCACATTATTGTTGTGTGTTTGATCTGAAGAGACATCTAAGCTGAAGGCGTGTGACAGTCCCAGGAGGTTGAACTGGGAGGGCAGATACTCACCCAGTACAACACATCCGTCCAGCCCTCCATGGTGATGCACTGAAACACTGTCAGCATGGCAAACAGGAAGTTATCAAAGTTGGTGATGCCACCGTTGGGACCATGCCAGCCCTCCCTACACACGCTGCCGTTGATGGGGCATTGGCGCCCGTGCCCTGAGATCGCACATGGAGCTGGTTCCTCTTCTGCTATCGCATCTAAAGAGAGAGAGAGGAAATGTGTCTGATTATTTCAAACATTATTACAAACTACAGCCCCTCAGATGATTTCATCAGGCCCTCACAATGTTAACAATATAATGTTATACCTGGCTTACAAATACGTTTCTTTACTTTTTCACATTTTGATTGTTGTATTTGAAGAAATCATTAGACTTCAAAACATTTTTGTTAATGACATTTAGGCTTTACTACTGAATTGCTGTGACCAACTGCACATTACACTCGCTAAACCCTCAAAAAAAGGTTGACCATGAGGTCAAATAGTTTTAAGAGGTGGATTTTTTTCTCCATGGAGTGAAACGTGACTCCCTTCACACCTGCAAAGAGAAAGCTGCTGTTCTCCAGGAAAGCATTCTCACTCGGTATTACTCTAATGAACATGCAGAGCAGCACCAAGTAGGAGGGAGGGAGGGGAAAAACAACCCGGCCAGTGGCCACCAGGTAGTTGAAGTTTGGGACCCCTGAAGAGACTTGCAATGTCAGTTAGTAAAATGTCATCATCCTGTAACTATGAATCACACTTCTTTTCTTGGCAAGACCCAACCTTGTAGGTTGAGGCAGAGACGATTGGTTAAGGTTAGGCATTAACCTCAAGTAGTAAGTGCCAAATGGTCAGGCTATAGGACCTGAATAAATCAGTAACCGATACATCGACGAGCATGGACGCCTCGCCAATCCAAGCACTTCAATGCTACACAGGGCGGGTCGTGCCAAGAAAAGCAATGTTCATTAAAAACACGTCATTAACCATAGCAACATCCTCATTGCTATTGTAAAATAAAAAAAAGATTAAGTAGCACAGCACAATGCGACAGTGTCTGGCTGCACATATATCTGTCCATACAGTAGATAGGAATGTGTCCATTTTGTCTTGGTGTTGAAACCAGAAATACACTAATCATGTTTTATTCCCCATTTGAGATTTAAATAAAATTATGAAAAAGTGTGCCTGAGTATTATATGCTTCAGTTTGTGCAATATTTAATGCACATAAGCTATTATGTCAGCCTGACTTGATGAATTGTGTAAAAAATCCTTTGCACACTTGTTTAATTGGGCCCACATGATGTCAGATTAAATATCAGTTTCTACCTTCAGAATCGAGAAATGCATGTTGAAGGTCAGGCTACTATCACAGCTTGTTACAGTATTCAAAATACAAGACGTGTAGACTAGAAAGTTGACAAGATTTCATGGGTACAACAGATAATCAAGAGGGCGTACCTGAGCCAGGAATAAAGCAGGTTGCGTGCATTTTACCGATGAAAAGCTCCAGGCCGATAATAGCATAGATGATGATGACGAACAAGACCAGGA
Source organism: Anoplopoma fimbria (assembly GCF_027596085.1). NCBI lineage: Eukaryota > Metazoa > Chordata > Actinopteri > Perciformes > Anoplopomatidae > Anoplopoma > Anoplopoma fimbria. Next base: position 15,888,018 of record NC_072465.1, read on the forward strand.
GGGCAATGTGAAGGAGAGGTACCATGGCTTTAATGATGGAGTTCAACACCACCTGTAAACCTAAGCAAGGACGAAAATAAATACATTATATAAAGCTGCTGTACGTTGAATGCACAGTTAGAATATACAGCTGCAAATGTCAGTTGCACCATTAACAATCTCGAACAAAAAAACTATTTCATGATGGTTCACATAATGACAAGCTGATGACATTAAAATATAACTATACATTTATAATATTTTGTTTATCAACAACAACAGTGAGCATACATTATGTGTGCAGTGTATGAGGATTATACTACCAACTGTACACTTTCCCCAAAGAAAGATTATGTTTTCTAAATTTGATACCGGTTTCAGCAGATAGTTTAGTATATGCGTCACTAGTGTTTACTCTCTAGTTTTTATCACAGAGCTCATGTCTCTACGGCACTGATGTAGGATGTTTTTGAGTCCTCAAGGATGATACATAGACCATCTGGACTCCGCATGTGTAACCCTCCAACCTACAAAATGATCATTACACAGTATATACAGAAAATATGTGGTAAATCTTATCTCATATTGGGTTAGACTGGGTCAACATGTGTGCTGGTATATGGAGCTCAGTACTCACTGGGTACTCCTGAGACCAGCCGTAGGGGTCGCAGCACACGGAAGGCTCGAAGGGCTTTAACATCGAATCCACCTGGTTTACCTCCATGTCCTTGCATCGACGGATGCTCCAGCTCTCCTTCGCCTTCTGACTTCTCTTCTTTGGTCAAAAGCTCCAACACAACACTGAAGAGTCTGTCAGAGAACAAATCTCACAATATTAGTCTGAAAACCTACTGTCTAACATACAACGACATGTTTACATCTGAGCAGCCTATTGTATATTATATGTTTCTGAGAATCCTTATATTGGTTAGTAGAGCTGAAATGATTAGTCGATTGATCGATTAGTCGATAAACAGGAGATGATTCAGCAACTATTTCGATTACAGTCCATAGTCAAGAAACGATCGACTAAACAATAAATCAAGAAAATAATCAGCTGCATTAAGCAATAATGGAATACATTGTTTGTTGTAGCCCCGGATATAATTTTATTATTCTATTTACTCTTTGAAAACAAAACAATAACAATTCTCATAGAAATAGGAAGCAACGTTTTCCATTCTAGTCTTTGTATCTATAATTAGGTGAATTGGTCCACATACATTAACAGTAACTGCAGTCTCCTGATTCAGTTTTTTCTTTTCAATAATGCCGTTGACTGGATTCAAGTTGTCACAAATCTTTCTGAGATATGTTGGCTATGTTGGCTCTTTTCCTTTCTTTTTTTTATTGTTGTTGATACCTCAGGTATCATTTAGCTGTGAAACTATATTGTAGCATGTTTCATCATTTTATTCTAAAGCCACCCACAAACCATACTGATATCACCAGGATACAGTTGGACTAACTATACATATATTAAATACAATGCACAATTAATTTTAATAGATGGTATAAAAACTGGTTAATAAACATACTGTACTGCTAGCTTCCACACTGTATTTTCAAGGCCTGACAAAACAATTGTCTGTTACTTCTTTTCTATATAAAGCCAGGGGCAAACTGAGAGTATAGTACAGCAGCATCCCACCCCCATTTGTGTCAACACAGTTCAGAGTACACAAACAGCAGATACATGCAAAACAAGAACGGTTTCCTACTGTGATCTCAAAATGAAATCAGCAGTGAACAGATCTTTCACCATGAAAGAGGACGCTTCATTACAGTCAGTTAGACATTCATCACCTAGCCAAGAGGGGAAATCCTCTCGACACATCACATCAAAGATGTGGACTAAAAGAAGTGAATGAAACCGCCGGCAGGAAGGAGTTCTGAGGGCCTATGAGCACAGTCTGCTCAGGCTTATGTTATACTGAGTCACAGCTGTAGGACTGACCGCCTGCCACTGGGGTTTCATTACTCATCCAGTCATGTTCAAAACAAAAAAATATTGACCTTTTTACTGCAAAAACCTGAGGAGAACAGCTTTCTTAAATGTGATTCATCAGGTTTCTGTACCAGTAAACCTGCATTACCTCAATGTGTCTCCTCGCTATATAAGGAATTATAAAAGTGGCTTTAACTGCATATCGCTTTACAATCATTTTGTAAACTACGCTTACTGTGTGTTATTTCTGTAATTCTGCAAACTATGCAGAAAAGTATGTTTACAAAAGAAGTAACAGACAATTGTTTTGTCAGGTTTAAAAATACAGTGTGGAAGCTTCCATTACAGTGTGTTCCATTACAGTGTGTTTAATTTTATACCATCTATTAAAATGAATGGTGCATTGTATTTAATGTGTGTGTAGTTAATCCAACTGTATCCTGGTGATATCAGTATGGTTTGTGGGTGGCTGTAAAATAAACTGATGACACATACTACATTATAGTTTCACAGCTAAATTATACTTTGAGGGATCAACAAAAAAAAACCCGCTATCAACCATGAAAGAGGTTTAATGGCAAAATACCTCAGTAAGATTTGTGACAACTTGAATCCAGTCAATGGCATTATTGAAAAAATAACTGAATCGAGACACAGCAGTTACTTTTCAATTGCTGCATGGAGACATTCGGAAAACTGTACATCCCAATATATGAAACTATATATTCTTTATTTGAAAATGGTCAAAATTTTTGGGATGTAAATATGTATTTACATACCAAGCAATCCAGCAACAAGACAACATTAGCATTGATATGGAGTCATGTAAATCCAATATTCATTGTATTTATATGTTGGTCTGTACCAACTCCAGAGGGAATGATATGTCTCTTTTGCTGCAAAGTTCATCCGCTAGTTGCTAACTAATAGCTAAGGGGAACTGCTGATTAAGGTGATAATTATATACAAGTTTTTCACATCTAATTTACCCTTTCACATTAAACAGTCATTTAATCCATTGTTAATATACAAATATTCATTAGTACAGCCTTAAAATACATGTAGTTTAAGAGCTTTAAATACACTAAATATCTCATAATTACTTAAATTCTGCAGAGCTGATTTATATGTCTGACACCTGTGTCCTTTTAATACAATTATCTTTTAAATAAATCTTTAATACATTTCTCCCCACATGTCAGACAAGTCAGGCAAAGAGGTTTTTCCCTGCAACATTATACCTTAAACATATAAACAAGGATATTTTTCTTCAGTTCCCACTCTTTTAAACAATTATAGGCCAATTTCCAAACTGTCTGTCTGAGCTAAGACTGTCAAATCCCTCGTGATTGAGCAACTTAAGACATTTTTACTCTCAAACAATTTTTAAATCTGATTAAAAAAGCATAGTACAACCAGAACAGAGATAAAGATAGTAATGGATTATTAGAATATTTGGAGAACAGGCAACACTTTCTCTCTATGAAGAGCATTATTGAATGACAAAATACATTCAAGCTCTTGACAAAGCTGAATCTTCGAGTGCCGATAACCTTTTTCTAACCTCTGTTGAACCATTACATGCCCTGCTATAATCTATAAATACAAAGACACACAAACATATTGAAGCCTGTTGTGAAGTTGGCTGAACTTTGACCTTGCAACATAAATTTAAATAGCCGTTTCAGCGTTTCAATGATTTAGCAGCAACAGTCACTATTCATAGCAGGAGCAGCCGTCGTTGCATTTCACTGCATGGCAGATAAACCCTGCATTCTGCATACAGACATCTGACCTAGCTGCCCACTGGACTGTGTGCATAAGAGGAGAGAGAGGAAGGAAAATAGTGGAGAGAAAAAAGACGCTGCGATTAGGATGAAGATAACGAGAGGAGAACGTGCAGGAGATAGGAATGAGGGCAGAGTGAGATGGGGAAGTGTAAAGCATGACGTACAAGATCAAAATGGATGGGGGAAGTATAAGAAATAGCTGCAGAGACAAAGCAGAGCCGGATGGCAACGTGTGAGAGAAAGAAAGTCAGTGAGAGGAGAGGGAAAAATGGGAGGGAGTGTTGGAGAAGAGATGAAGTATGGAGAGATGGTGACTCACTCCAGTGGTGGTAAAGCTCTGATTTATTCTCTCTGTCTTTTCTGGGTCATATACTGTGGGTGTATGAGGGTCTCTATTAGCTGCTTGGAGCAGAGGCTTAAGCAACTTTAACTTTAACACTGACTGCCTCTCTCAGAAACACTGTAAACTGCAACTGTTAAACTGTTATGTGGACTCGTCTTATTCTGAGATGTTAGTCCGTCAAACGCCTCGTTTTATATGCTCTGACAATTCACTTGTTTATTTTGGTAACATGTTGAATTCAAAACAGGAGGCTCCTTGCAATATGACAAAGCAAAGATTCTTGATTCTTATTTTTTTTCAATTAATTATTGTTGATTTTTCTGAAATGTCCAGCCCAACCCTGGCCCAGCTGATACTACAATTTGTAATACTAAGGAAGCTTCAAATTTTAATACCCGTTCTGATTTTAAATCAAGGGCTGATCGAGGTTTCACCCAACCGAATCTACACAGTTTAATTACTAAATCGGATATTTTTGACTTGTATGTTTGACACTTTGTTTAATGTGCTGCTGCCTGTCTTGGCCAGAACTTTTGTAAAGGAAATCTTTAATCCAAATGTGGCTTTACTTGGATAAATAATCTTTAAATGAGTAAATTAAATAAAACTGAGATCAAACTGTTAATCCACTGAAATAACAAAACCTCATAATCTGCAAAATGACACATTGTTTGGATCACCTGGCATGATGCCCACTGGTGCAGGTAATTTGTTTAATCAAATACATTATACACTATATTTACATAGAATAATAAGTCAAATGGAAAATAACTGAACTTGATGACTTACCCTATGACGACAATGACGAAATCCAGCATGTTCCAACCGTTTCTCACGTACGCGTTCTGGTGCATCACCAAACCATAAGCGATAATCTTCAAAAAGGTCTCAATTGTGAAAATGATGAGGAAGGCATACTCAACTGTTTCCTGCAGATACACAGAAAAAAAGAGAAGAGAGAACAATAGATCCGTGATAAGAAATAGATATGATTATCATGAAAAACTCAGAGTATGGCATAAATACAGTGTGTAAGATACAACGTACACAGGTCACAAATACAGAGGCACACACAGACACAGGAGTCTGGTGTGAATATTTTTATCCAGCTAGGTAGTATCGATGAATGTGCTCAATGGATCAAAGTCAAATCAACTTTTTTAGGAAACATCAGAGAAAACGATGGAAATATGTCCATGCCATTTTTGGGTAATGTTTAAGATTACCGTCTGTATGTACAGATAATCCCAATATGTATTTATGTTGCTGCAAAGAAGCTACACATTCTAAAACGTAAATGCTACACAAACACGTTAAACATGGCAGCACTGAATAGCTATACAACCACCAAAGTTTCAAGGTGGTCACCCAAGATTCGTGTCACCAATTCAGTATCCGAGAAAATGTGAAATATGGTCACAATCTACCCTTCTATAAAAACACACTAGAGTCAAGAGAATTATACTGCACATTGCGTTTCGTAAATTAAAGCATTAGCTATCTGCATACCAAATGAAAGAGGTGCATGTTGTTACACAAATGCAACTCACAGTTCACCAGTGTCACATGTTCTTTTGTCATGTTTACTCAAAGTTTGATCATATTGAATGTGTCGCATGTCCAAATTTCACCAAATTCGACAGAAGCACATCCTTGGGTCCCCAGTTATACACCCACTAAGTGTGAATAGATCGTATCAATTGTTGTTGAGATCTGTCGAGTACATACCCACCTACAGACAAACCCACAGACAGAGATTCCTTGTTTTATAATTAGATATCATATTAAGGTAACAAGTTGCTTGGCTTTGTGCAACGCATCGTTCTTTTATGGAGATAAAGAGGGGAAAGCACAAATTAGGACCAAACAGCACTGATGGGTAAAAACACTGATTAACTTAGCAGAACCACCAGTCAGAGATGTCTTGCCTGCAGCTGTATGAATGCATCTGAGAGAAGTTCAAAAAGGGAAAACACACTTTGAATAAAAAGATGTTATGTAGAGACTAGAACCAGTAATGTAACACAGCATTGCACCTTTCTGCTCTTCTTTCAAAGACAGATAGAGCACAGGAACATTAGGCCATCAGGTTGAGGTCGATTGAAGCTAACAACAGAGGCACACGTTGCAAGATAAAGGTTGTATATGTGCATGTGCGTGCAGTGAGATGTGTGAGACGCTGTAAGTGGACATACCAGGGTGACTCAGCTTATTTAGGACAGTCCTGGGACCTCCCTGGAGATATGAAACCATAGAGAGGCCCTTTTCATCCTCTATGCATGAGGCAGGTCAACGTAAACTCTGTAAACTGGTACCTATGATATCTTTCCCTCAATAAAAGAGTCATTTAACTTTTCACATGGGATGCCCAAGGGCTCTTAAAATAAGCAATTCAGACAAACGCTAAAAGCCACACACATGTTTATATGATATTATAAACACAATAACCTCTTCTGCCGGAGGGAACCTTAATCCTTTGCTCTGAGTTCTCTGCGGACACCATAAAGGCAAGAGCACTGTGGGCTGCAGGGGCTCGTTTTCCCAACAGTTTACTGCAGATTGTGAGAAGCACTTAGCCCCTAATAGGAGACATGGGCCTCTTTGTTAGTGAAGTAAAAGGTTGAGTTAAGCTTGTGGCCACTGCCTCCATGACGGAGCATGCTTGGGGGCACAGGGAGCAGAGAGAAAGGAACGATTCATACGAGGGTGGAAGGGAAGTGACGCAGAGACAAGTGAACATTGAGGCATTTAAGGGCCAAAAGGAGCAATAGTAGACTGCTGCAGCAGTTATCTGTTGGTTTAACAGACACTTCAGATAGGTGGTTGATTACACATAAAAAAAGATCATATTCAGCGTGTCAAAGATCTATCAACGCATGTAATACATTGTCAGAACAGTTTTAGCTTTACAAGGCACAGTAAATGTATGCAAATTGCCACTTCCTGGTTGGTGATAGCATGTTAAATATAAAAGGAAATGATCACCATTCCCCCTCAATTAACCAGCAATTAATTCAATCATCAGCATGTTATACTGCGAGCAGAAATAGACTGAGGGAGAGACACAGAAAAGGGAAGGAGAGTGAGGAAAGAGGTCATTAGGGATGACTGTAAATATCTCTGACTCATCTTAGTTTATTTGTGCTGTAAAGAGACTGTAGTATGTTCCCTTTTCTCATACAGTATATGAATACATTAATTTTAAGAGTTCACTTCACTTGCTGCTCTTCTGTTAGGTACACACACAACATAATATGTCACACACAAACAGACACACACTTACACAGCACATGTTTATGTCCTAAAATGCACGCCAACAGCACATAATTAACACATCACACGGCACAATGCATGTTCCTCCCCGACCCCAGCAGCCGTACAGTCCCTCTTCTCCCACAGAGTGTTTCTGTCTACAGGCACAACTCAGTTCATCTCACACACCCACAGAGCTCAGATCAGCATATGACAAAGGATGCTAACCCGCTGAACCGTGCATTCCTGTACACAACTCGCCATTCGACCGAGCCATGCGGACAGCGGCAATGTAAACCTATTAAGAATTCAGATGGCCCTGTGCACAATGCCAATGAAGCTCCATCTATGTTTCGCCAGACTACACAAAGAAAATCAGCAATTCAATTTTGTGCATACAAAGAGTGGAAATAGAGCCGGAAAGTACAATTAAACAGCTTGTCTTGCAATTACAACACTGTTGTTCAAACATGATCTTTTATTATTTAAATAAAGCCAGTTTAAACTGTAGCCGCCCGACGTGAGAATAGGAGTTTCAGAACTAATGACAGCCAATTCAATATATATATATTTAAATACATTTAACACGAAACACTGTGCTTAAATATTCACTATTGCAACCAAACTACACGTATTCCATCCTCTATCAAGTTAAATCAATTTTATTTATACAGCCCAATATCATAAAATGACATGACACCCTCTGTCCTTAGACCCAGACATGCAAGAAATGTTCTGCATACAGAGTAGACCAACATAGTCAAATCACAGTATAGAGAACCGGATGACAATAAGTTGTTCATAGATAAAGATACCACTCCCATGTCTGTTAGCTTAGCATTAAGACAGCATTTGTGCAGAAAAACAAACTTATAGTCTAAACACAGTATCACATTAAGGAGAGAACAACCTAATGCTTCAGTTGATTCAGACATGTGTTATCTTATATACGTTGGACTTATTGTTACATTTAGGTGCACACTAACAACAAAAATAGATGGTTATATGAAATAATAAAAACCTGCATACATTCTACACCATGTCACTGTTCATCTTCGTCATTTGAACTCACCATAGGATACTGAGCAACTGAAAAATACTGTTCAGTACATTACATAAAGAGGAACCAGAGCATACTGTTTTGAAGTACGGTATGTTTGCCTCACTGTGTACTTCAGGGACAGTTAATAAAAACAGGGTCTCATCGTTGAAGGAGCTGTTTTTAACATTCTGAGCATTAATATAACAGCAAACTATGTGCTGTAAAGATACAGTGTAGTAATGTCTACCTGTCTGCCAGGCCGGCTGTGCATGCACTTCCATACACGGAGCTCTGATACGTCGACCCACCTTTCTGGTTTATCCTCAGGTAAAGACTGTTTGCTCTGTCAGCCCTTTCGCGGTAGTTAGCGCTGTTGCCTACTTTAGCTAAATTAAATTTACAAGACAACCAGGAAGGGGAATCAACCTGACTGATGGTCGCCATATGTTATATACTAAAGACATTGGGGAGAGGCCTGTGACTATAAAATACCTCAATATTCAATTATGAGGGTAAAATGGAAAAGAGAGAATGATTGTAAAAAAAATCACTCCAGATGTTTTTCTTTTTCTTTTAGTGATCATTGTATGGTGTAAGGTTGTTAGTTAACATGACTATTAGTAACATTATAAGATTAGGTTTTTACATAAAATTTAGGTCTACAAAACTAGAGTTACAACTAACTCTAGTTCGGTCTCTAAAATGTCCATTGCAATTTCTCAAAGCCAAAAGTGATCGCGAAATCTCTTGTTTAGTGCAATCCATCAGACCAATACCCAAAGATATTCAGTGAAGAGGACTAAGAAAAACTAAAATATTAATTTTAATAGCTGGAACCAGAGAATTCTGTCCTTAAAAAAAACCCACAAAGTGATTCATGCAAAATAAATTACTGTCAATTGATTAATTGAGGAAATGCTGCAGGTGTAAAATCTAATCTAAGAAATAAACTGTGCAGCCTATTTAATGTATTTCTGATTACATGACCACCTGAGTGTTACTACATGTGCATGTATGACAAGCCACATCTGAGCGTGTGGCGGTGAGCCCACAGTCACATGAGTCAGAGTTGTATAATGCATGTTTTGATATCTGTGTGCGACATGAGCGCTTACAAGCATAGCAAACACAACCAACTACAAGCCATAATACTTATGTCAACGCTAACCATATATATAGTACAGTAGAGAGTACACACGGTCAGTGAATGCAACCAAACAGCGCGTTGTGACGACACACAGCAGCCAACACATGACTGTAAACTCTGCAGCTATCAGCCACGGGACAGTTTGAGAGCAGATCTCTCCCGAGTGTCACAGAAACGTTATATCATTTTGGATCTCATCCTGCACACAATGAACAGACATATATTCTGTAGGACTTCCCACATCATTCTCCAGCTACATCTCCCTCCCCCATTGTGCTTTCCATCTCTCGCTAACTCTCTTTCCTTTCCCTGTCTGTATAGATCAGTCACTGCCATCCGGCCAAGCCAGGGGAGGGGGCTGAGGGCAGCCAGCATTTAGTGCTTCTTCACCGCCTACTCCTGCAGGTTTGCGCAGTAAATAAGTGTGTTTGAGTGTGCAGTCTATGTTGGGATGCCTGTGCATAAGTGTGTGTTGTGCATGGGGTTTGTGTTAATCTTCTGTATTTTTTTAATAAGGCCTGTCACATTACCAGGGGATTCAATGTACAGTTATTTAACATTTAATCACAGTGTATTCAGAAATGTCTTGCTTTTTCTCATCAGTAAATAGTTTGCTGAAATCCCTCCACATTTTCCTGCATTGCTTTTATTGTTAAAATGTTCCTGTGTTTAATTCTGAATAACTGACTAAATCCAACATTAACATTCTACTTGACCCCATTAAATTTGAGTTCAGCAACTACACTACAAGATACGATTAATTGTACTGCACATCTGTTCATGTGCAACGTTCTTTATAGCTCTATATAGCTGGGCCCATATGTTTGCACACTACAGTATATTAATGTGTCTTTGTATACGGTGTATGTGAAGTACTGTGGGGGCGGCAGGAGTTGGGTGAGGATGTGGATGTCACTCTGTCAAGGAAAACACTACAAGTGCAGGTCATCTTAAGTATACCCACACTAGCAGTGTCTTCACAAAGGAAGAAAACATCATACTGAATATTTGTTGCATAATCTCAGTGATGTATTGCTTAGTTTTGCTCTAAAGTTACACGATCGACACAGAATTGAACAGCGATGTAGTTGTTCAATCAAGATGGGTTTTTTTCAGTTTGTAAAATGCTGAAGCTGTCAGACCATATTTGGCTTCACACAGCAATAGCTCAGTGCAGTTTAACTAGAATCACTATTTTAAAACGGCCGTCTACGATACAGCACGACTTGTGCAGAATGACCTGTGTCTGTCAGCCAGAAAGATTCAACCTGCTGAGTTTATGAGCAAAATCATCAGAGCTTCTTTTGATGCTGTCTAATTGTGTCGGTGTTTGCATGTGACTGTTAGTGTAGAAAACGAGGCAAGTAGTGGGTCTGCAACCTCAATGCTGCAACACCTCACAGGGATTTCAGTCAAGCCCACACACTCATATCTCTCTCACAAATCCCACCTACCGACACACACACACACACACACACACACACACACACACACACACACACACACACACACACACACACACACACACACACACACACACACACACACACACACACACACTTCCTTTGTGGTTCATCATTTGCAAAGTGTGCCTGTGAATGTTACTGCTCCATACTGTGCAGTAAATCTGTAGAACACATGTTCATGCTTGCAGATGTGTGTCCATGTAAGGAACACATATAGCTTCATCGAAATAAAGTAAAGATGGCTGAACTCAGGAAATGAAAGTTAGATCCCAAAAGCCAAACTTCGGCTCTTCAGCTCCATGCTGAACGTCAACCAATCAGCTCGGCTACTCAGTTTTCTTGAAATTCCTCTAAAGCTTTTGGCTCAAGCAGGCATTTGACACAGCTTAGTTTAAATTGAATATTTTCACAAAGGAGTATATTCATATTGCGGCCCTGTAAATACATTATATGTCTTAAAATTATTTTCATATCTGCATGACATGATTGGTAAAGGAAGAATACTACAGGTGTTTCCTCCACTCAGTCTGAGTTTTGAGACCTCTTGTCCCTGTCTCTTTAACAACTCTTCCCATTATGGTTTGGTGTCATCCTCATATATCATGCCTCGGATGTTAAAATCATCTCTCTCACTCTGTCAACCTAAGTCTCCCTCACAAACACAAGCCCAAACAGACACACATACACACACATACACATTGAGAAAGTCAGCCTAGTACAGATACAAATAATTATTTTAATGGAACGACTATAGTTTAATAGTAGCAATTGATCAAATATAAACATTCGGTCCATTTCACATCAGCTGTATGTGAGAGATGTATTATCCTATTCAACTCAGTCTTGTCACTCTTGTCATTCTTGTTCATTGGATCATATTCATAAGAAATTATAAATGTTATTTAAAGAAAAAAAAAAAAAAATTCTTAAATAATTTGTCGTTCCCCTTTAAGGTGGTCTGTTTGACGCACACAATGTGCACATGGTCTGCTGTTGTTCTTAATCATGGCTGACTTTCACCCAGCATCCCCACTAAGCTAACACGGCTCTGACTCCCACTCGTAACTCTCTCTCAAACACACTCTCACCCTTGCACACACATGCAGAACTACACATTCAAGATAACAAGCAGGGACAGTGCTAGTGTGAGCCACAAATGAGCAGTTACGTTAAGTGACTAAACACATACTTCTAACATCATCGCTATGGGAGTCCATAGTCCAGACGTTGCTGCTTGTGCCAGCCATTACACACTCACACACACTCACACACACTCACACACACACACACACACACACACACACACACACCGCCAACTGCTTCACCCATCACACAAGTACAAATTTACGCTCTTCTTAAACGTGCAGCCAAAACACTGGCACACGAAGCCCTCCTCAGATGGAAATACATGTCATCAACTCCCCAAGTGTAGACTCGAAACGTAAACTACAAATACTATCAAAGACTTTTGCAAAAAGCAACATCAGCGACTCAATAGTATTTAAAAAAACACAATGGCAGGTTGAGTGTTGAATTGTAAATACGGACGGGATATGGTAAATTAAGGGCGATTGCCTGAAAGATTGCAGTGCATGTTTGTTTATTTGTTTGCCATTCTATAAATGTACAGTGCATACTGTTTAATTGGCAGAGAGCCTGTGACCTTGATTTGGTGACTACAAAGCTGGCTAACAACACAAGGCCCTTTAAATCAAGAGAATAACAAAGCCAAACTGAGGGGGGACCTGAGCAGAAATAATATGTGAAATATCTATTTAAGTGGTATTTCTACTTTAATACATTCTGATCTGCATCCTTAAAATGGGTTGAAAAGGCAAGATGGAGGATATCATAGAGGCACTTACATTATCATCAGATGTCAGCTCAAAAGAAGAAATTTCACTGTATCGTGCCTCTGATAATCTTTGACAAGAACCACTTCAATCTGGTAGATGCCTCTCAGTGGCTCGGTGTCACACTGAAGCACTTGGTGACTGTGATCAGTCATCAGACACTGGCTGCCAGTGAAAAGGTTGGCACTGCGATGGTTGTTGGTATGTATTTACATCAGTGTTGACTTCTTTGTTGGTAGTTGCTCACTTTGTAGGGCACAGCCGCTATGTTCATTTCACGCCTACAAAAGAGTTGCATGCAAATGCAAAACATATTAACAGGACTTTGCTTTTGCGTGGCTTTTGTCTTGTTTAACAAGTTGTGTGAATGAGTGAACTGACTGACCCAGGGCTAGCTTTACGGGATAACTGATGATAGATATGTTTGATTAGTAACACCTCAGTGTATTTGAACCTGTGAACCAGGAACGTCTGCTGGCCTGCACATGGTGTAGACTAACAAGGCCAGTATACATTTAAATACAGGCGTGTGCCATAAAACTAAGCAGTAGTTTATATAAATCGATTTCAAATGTGTCTTGCAGCACAGGTTTCGTTTTCATGGTGCGCTATGAAGACAAGTATACAGTGTGTGACTTCAAAGGATAAAACTGTGGATCCTGTGCATGACTTCTTGATAAAAGATGGATATCTTACTACCTAGCATGAAAGCATCCATGTTTGGCTTCTGTTTGTTCAAGCCATTAGTATTCATTCACACAAAGCAGTTCTAATTTGTCAGCTTGCCATCTCAATAAAGATGAAACTCAAAGCTGTGCTGTCTAGTTGTGTGATAGTAAAAATCCCAATAACATTACATCACATTAAATGACAAGCATGTAAGTGTCATAACAAGATTCACTTCATCTTAAACAGATGGGACAGTTGTTTACATGACCATCCCCCCCCCCCCCACCTCTTCCTGTGTAAACAGCTTGAGTTTATTCTGACACCAAATGTCAACATCAAAGCAAATATTATATTTACAGTATACCAACCAAAAATTCCAGATATTAAATGAGGGACTGAATAAAACCAGGCACCAATTCGTGTGTGTGTGTGTGTGTGTGTGTGTGTGTGTGTGTGTGTGTGTGTGTGTGTGTGTGTGTGTGTGTGTGTGTGTGTGTGTGTGTGTGTGTGTGTGTGTGTTCATCAGCCCCTCTGTCAATAGCATTAAAACCATATATGAAAATGATATAGCAAAATTATTCACGTAAGGGCTGGGCAATAATTAAATATGATTATTTCATGATGAAATAATATATCTAGATATTGTGATACACAAGTGTGAAAATCTGAATTGATAAGAATTCTGATTTTGAGAATGCCCCACTGTAGGTCACTCAAACTATTGTCTTAATCTGATTACTATCTATGTGTTTGCCTGCATGTTAAACAAGTCCAGCTGAAAATATTCATCATCATTATCTTTCTCTATACTTTCGCTTGAAATTGTTATGTTCGTTTCGCATTCAAGTATTTTTCAGTAGTCAAGTATTTTTTTTCCATGTGGTTATTACATATAGACCAGAAAACATGCTGTATCTCGATACAAATCGTTAGCAAGAAATAAAATATCCAGAAGATTTTGGCCATATTTTCCAACTCTCATCTATATCCTTTGATATCCTCAAATGTAACAGCATCCAATGTGAAGCTGATTTAGGCTGTGAGTTTTCTACTGGTGTCCAAATGACCTCTGTATTGGTTTGTGTGGGACCTTTCAGTCCTTCCATGTTTGTGTCCTTTTGCCCCCAGTAAAATCTGCGGCTCCAGAGTTATGCAATAACAGTGGTACGGGCAAACACTACATGATACCATACGCAATTCACTGTGTGTTGCCTCACCAAGGAAGAGATGTATGAATCATATTCACCATGAAAAGGTCATTGTTTTGCTCAGCTACCTTCAGCCGTAGCTGCCCGGGGTGTTGAGTCTCAGATAGATAAGTCAGAAATGACCTTAAAGCAAAGGCAGGAGGGTAGCAGACTATTTGTCCGTCCCCAAGACAAGGTGGGTGTAGAGGAGACACAGTCACGTGCAGGATGGGTTGTGTGTCTTATATTGCAGTGAAATGACTAAACAAAGGAAGAGCAGTAGAGGAGAAAGCTGAGCAGAAGAACGAAGAAATGACTGTGAGCTCCTGTCATGGTTTGCTGTTTTACATGCACGTGTGTGCTCGCTACGTCCCGTTACTCACTTGTGCCTCCTGGTGGTAGCAGGACCTCAATCCTTTGCCCTATGTTCTGCCTGAGGAGGAAATTGCTTTCTATTTATAATGAGCTGCTGCATTTATCCAAGCCTTACTAACAAGACGGGCAGACTCATGCTATTAAGGCCTCTGTGACTTTGCAGTATTGAACTGTTCTAACCCAGAGCAGCTCTGCAGCACCTAGGCACTGGTTGGACAGTGTCGCACCAGCAAACAAATTGAGTATTTTAACCTTAATGGTGTTAAGGTTAACTGAGAATGCACTAAATGAACAGTCTGCACGTTCACGAGACTGGACGTCAGTTTGTCTATATGGCAAGATATCAGTGTCTCTCTGTCTGGAAAGTAAAACCACTTTTGAATGTATTAGTTTTGAATGTGTGTAAAAACCTGCTTCGTTTGACGGCCTAGTGATATCATTTGATCCTTGCTTTACACATCAGGCCGCTCAGCACCCCAAGTCAGGTTTCATATGAGTTTTCAGTCCACCTCTGAGGCTGCAGAGCAGAGCGGTGTGAAATAGCAATCTCCACTACAGCCTTACCTGCTGGCTGCTACAGAAAAACATAGCTCAGCGCTTTTGTCTCTAGTGCTCCTCCTGTGACTACAGTGTGAGTTCTGTAGAACAACTAAGGCCAAGCTGGCACACCTGCCCTACAAAGTATTCTATTGTTCAACCTCTGCTGAAAAAGGGAAAAAAGATTGCAGTATTGGCCCCTCTGGTTTAATGCTGCAGTGTCAACATTTAATCAGATACCAAAGTCCTGTGCAAGCAGTAGACAAGGATCAGTATGAGGATCAGCAAAAACATATTCTCTATAGTGCAGTGAAAGAAGCATCCATATAAGCACAGAGGAGGCAGTTATGCATTTTCAAAAAGTTATGGTTTGTTTTGTCATCTCATTTTACTCAATGATTCTGTTCATGAAGCATGTAAACTGCATCAATGATGCTGCTTATTCCTGGAAGTGCACATAATGTAGCATTGTGGTTCATTCTTAATAAGTGCATCCACAATGCTGATCTTACACCCGTGGGCAGAGGTGACATACACAACATCCATTAGAGATTAGCGACAAATATTACAAAGCAATGCCCCAACAGGTTCAGACAAAAGGGCATAATGAAGGCATCATTAAAAAATGTCAACCTATCCATCACATGTTCACACTTATAGATTTGCTTTGCATAAAAGGCTGAGATGAGACATCTTATTTCACTTATTTCCAAGCAAGCTTGGTTATTTAGTTAATGCCAGACCTTTTTGTTTTGCCAGACACACTTGGATGTGATCTGAACACATGAGAAGGTGAAGCTCTGGACTTATTAATGTAAATTCTGACAAAGGTCAGAATTTACATTAATAGCTACCAGTGTTAAATAAGTAACTGTTAACACTATACACAAGTTTTAGTAGTGAGTGGCTTCTGAAAACTCACAACCCAAAGTAGATTATTTTAACACTTAGATAAACCTCACAATTATGCTCTGTAGTAAAATAGTTACCTGGTTCATCACAATATTTCATTGTACTGTAGAAAGGCAGAAGAGATAGTCATTGTACTCAATCGATGGAGATATGCAATGCGACATATTCTTCCCTGATACAGTAACAAATACTGATCCAATCTGATATCTTTGATCCCTAATTTAAATTCAGTAAACCTCTCTAACACCTCTGGCTTCGCGGTAAAGGCCTACCACATAGAGCCTTCATATAAAAAGACATTTAGTGAGTGACTTTATGCATCAAGGCTAGCTCGAAACGTAAAATAAACAAATAAAACCTCTATTTAGCCTTATGTGGATTGGTCGTGTCTGACCGATACCTGATTCACTTGATAAGGTCAGCGTGGGTGCTGATACCAATCCAATGGGTCGGATTGTTGCATCAGTAAACCAAAGACTACCCCAGTCCAGAAAGACTGCATGGTAAATAGATTAGTCTTTAAACTCTATTGCTGCTGTATTTGTATTCACAATAGCAAAATGCACAGATGTTTCGGCATTGCTTTCTTCAGAGTCCAACCAGCCTCTCAACGTTTTTTCTACATTCTTGTCGGTTACTTGTTATGCAAGTGTGAACATTTTATTCTTCCAGCTGACACTATAAGGACAATACAACTCTTTCAAACTTCACTCCGTAACCCTGAAAACATACTGTACATAATACTGTACCAGGTACTGTAATGTCCCAGATGGCCCACTTTCCCCTGATGCACCACCGCTGTGTAAACAAACACCCTGAGGTCACCCTCCAGGAGGTCAAACCGAGAAGCAGTACATCTTACTCGTCTAAAGTAGACCAGACACACTTTTAACTAAAGCTGTAGCTTATCTTGCACGGCAGATTCAGCAGCGTAACAGACTGAAAAACACTCCCGCTAGTCTTTTACAGCGAGCTGGTAACATGTTCCTGCTCTCAGACGAGGCTTTCAAGAACATTGAAATGTCTGCAGACGCACTGTATAAGCTCTTCATGAATCATTGAGCACCACAGCTAAATTCTGCTCATGTAAGGAGGCCCACATTACGTGTGTTTGTCTGGCTTTTGGAGAGAGCACTCATACTCAGCTGTGGAACAATGCTTACAACACTACATCACCCATAATTCATCACACAGACATAAATGCACAAGGTGCACAGAGTGGTGCAATGACGATAAATTCTAAAAATAGAAAGCTGAATAAAACCTCTGTACAGGAGAACTATGACATGATAAAGCACCAATGAGGGTAGTTGTCAAAGTGTTTCTCTGTGTCGGCACAGCAGATACTTGGAATCTGCATGATAAAGCAATATACTGAAGATACAATCTGTATAATACATCTCACTACTACTGCAAAATCTTTACCTACTATATCTCTTCTCAAAAGGACGATACAATCAAATTTTGTCAACTGAAAGAGGATTATGAAGTACAAAGCATGTTGTAATGAATCTTGAAACTATTCAACCAAACAAGAAAAGAACAGGCACGAAAGGAGATTATCTTCCATTCTTTAACTCCTTATCACGAACAGAACAAGCCAGTCCATATAATAACTATGCATAGCAATACAACTGATACACAGGCACCAAATTAATACATTTATCATAGTGAAACACACAAACTACTCACCAGGTCATGGTTTGTAGAGTTGGAATCATCTGCCGGGAAGGGGACATAGACAGCTAAGGCCATACAGTTGGCAAAAATAGCAATTAATATAAAGATATCAAATGGCCTGAGAAAAAAAGTTAAGGAAAACACAGAAGAAAATTATGTGACAGAGCAATAATGAATAATATGGATATAAAACACATTTCAAATCCCCTGATGTGGCATTATAACGTATGCAATACTTGTAACTTGTAAACTATTGAGAGAACCAAAGCTAGACATAAAAACTAGTTAAGAGATCAAAAGTTCCTGATCTTGAGTCTTTAATATATTTTTCAATGACCCTAGTTTCATATGGTCGGACAAACCCATACTTGATCTGTATGGTTTTGTTTTCGTCATTTAATTTAGCTGCTGTTCAAGCTATGTAATTGTTTAACTATAAAGCAGTGGTTCCCAACTAGAATAAACATTGTTGTTAATACTGGTTAATTTTGCTTCTTTAGATCTCTTAAAAGTATTGAAGTGTAAGGCCTTATCGGCTTTGGTTGACCTGGTTGTAATCCGAAGACATTTGTAACCTGCGAAGATGGGTCAAAAGTAGATTAAAGCTTGGTTCTATGTGGTTAAACAGGTTGGGAACCACTGTACTACACTGATGTTCATTCAATGCCTCTTCTCTTTCTTACCTATGCAATCCAGACTTTCCAAAATAAAGATTCACCAGAATGTTACTCAAATGGTGAACGACAGTAACTAAGAAACTACTGACACCCTATAACCGATTAATGAATCATTAAAGAACATTATTCTGCAAGTTATACTGGAAACAATAAATCTTGAGCTGATGCACAATGTCACTCAAACAACAAGCTGCATTTCACATTAGAGTCACATTGTCACAAGGACTGTAGCATTACTTTATATCATTTATAACATCTTAGATTAAGCTAATTTTTCACACTCTTTTGACCACTGACAAGTTATTACAATCACAAACTGTAAGAAATAAACAAATACCACCACTATTACACTGAAGCAGTCCATGCAGACGAGTTAGGGACGCTTGATTCAGCCAAAGTTGTACGGGTAATAAATCCCTATTGATCTTTTTTTTCGACAAACACACAAAGGTGGATTATGAAATGTATCTTTGAGAATCACGTAAGGCAATCTCCTTTATAACATCTGATGGCTTTTGTGATGACAGCATCTGCTTAAGTAACAAACCCCCCAGACTGTCACACAGCTGTGTTGTGCTAGTGTTGAGTCCCTTTACCTACATACACTACTGCAACATTAGAATAGACTTTGTCTTTTGTGCACCTCGGTTTGACTTCATTTTCATAACTGGGGCCTAGGAGAAAGATTAAAAAAATATATCAACTACTGTGTGATCATCGAGCTTAATATCATTAATCAGCTGGCATCTATTACGTCTATGAAAAATACACTGACTTGTGGAATAACTGAAAGAAAACAGGCAGGGAATGTCTTAACTAAAATAAATGAGGTCTGTCTTCTTTCTTTTGTTGCCTTTAAGTACCGTATTTTCCGCACTATAAGGCGCACTTAAAAGCCTTTAATTTTCTCAAAAAACGACAGTGCGCCTTATAATCCGGAGCGCCTTATATATGGATTAATTCTGGTTGTGCTTACTGACCTCGAAGCGACAGAAGGCGAACACACATTCACCAAGACAGGGAGACAGCGCCGGGCGACTTACGCTACTATCTGCCAATGGATCGTGGATGCCTGGGCTAAGGTATCAGTCTCAACTGTGGTCCGAGCTTTCACGAAGGCCGGAATCATCACTGAACTGCCAGGTAACAGCAACGACACTGACTCTGACTCGGATAATGACGAGAGGGATCCGGGCATGCTGGATGCCGTAATCGCCCAACTGTTAAACTCGGACACTGAAGATGAAGAATTTGAGGGATTTGTGAACGAGGAATGAACTGAAAAAGTGAGTGTATTGTGTTGTATTTTACGTGTTATAACTGAACAATTTTGAGAGTTATTGTGAATACGCTAACGTTTGATTTAGCGGTTTCAGACTGTTTTTGTTACATGTTACAACTGAACAGGGTTGGGAGTCATTGTGAATACGCTCATTAACGTTTGAACAATGTTGAGAGTTATTGTGAACACGTTTAATAAAGTTTGACTGACTGACTGTTTTGTTTCGCTTAATGCGCCTTATATCTGGTGCGCTTTATATATGAAAAAAGATCGAAAATAGACCATTCATTGACAGTGCGCCTTATAATCCAGTGCGCCCTATAGTGCGGAAAATACGGTAGGTCTTTAAAAAGCACTACATGAAATCACCTGATGTGGCCGTCATGAATAATTACCACAGCTAAGATTCAACAAAGGTTTACACAAAGGACCTGTGAACTAGTTGGGCGGTCAGCAATTAATACTCCTTTTCACTATCAATTAATGTGTTATTTTATCTAATCCATTACTCTACTAAAGGTCAGAAAATAGTGAACAATGCACGTGACAGCTTCACAGTGCCCAAAGTGAAGTCTTGTTTTGTCAGATTTACAATTCAAAACCCAAAGATATCCGATCTACCCTGATATAAAACCCCCCAAAATTGATTAATTAACTAAGAATATTTAGGGTTTTTCTTTAATGAATAACTTTTCCAGTGGATTGATTAGCAAAATAGTTGCCAATTACTTTTCTAATCTAATCAATTAATCAACCAACCATTTCAGCTCTGTGAACAGGTAACGATCTTTGGTCAAATCCCAACAAACAGACATTCAGCCAGCTCTAAATAATAACACTGTAAAGGATACTTCCACTCCACCAGGCTGATGCAGGCCCTGCGTATGGGGTTGTTGAGGTTGAGGCAGAACAGAGCCCTTGGTGGCCTGCTGTTGGCGTTACTGCCCTGTTTCTTGCTTTTGGCATACTGCTGCCGCTTCTTCTGTGCCAACGCACCCACCGGGATGGTAGAAGACACTGGGGCAGGCAGGGCAGGAGGTGCGGCTGGTGCCACAGGGGCTGGGGCCGCAGCAGGGGCAGGGGCAGGGGTCGGTGCGGGAGGGGCCTGTTGGGCCACGGGGGCGGGGTCTGGGGCGGGCCCGTTGGCGCTCATGGTGTGGGCGTGGCTCTGTGAGGAGCATCCAGCAGCATGGATCTGCCAGGGTAGACTGGGTGGCTAGAGAAGGGCAGAATAGTCTGACCAAAGAGCTGGCACGTTACCAGGGGGAGCGACTCTGGTGCTGCTGGCATAATTTGCCTCTGAGGATAAGAAAAGGGTGAGATAAGATCATGGCATCAGTACATTTTACACTTTTTATAACAATAAAATAATTATTGACATTGCTTTTAAGAGCACATTAAATCTGTCCTCAAATCACTACATTGACTTGCACAATGCACTAAAATAGACCTTCAGGTTCCTTTGCCTGTCTATAAAGCCATGAATGGCCTTCTCAGGTCAACTGGTCTGATATCTTCAATAATTATCGAGTCAGTTCAACGACTGGTGAAGCTGCCTTTAGATTGTATGCCCCTAGATCCTTTAATAAGCTTTGTGATGAAACATAGACTACAAGACTGATAATAAGCGATTCATTATTTGTAACTGAATGATATGTGAGTCCTCCTGTATGCTTGATGTGAATGGCTATTTCGGGTCAATTACTATTATTATAATTGTTCTTTTTCCTTCTTTTCATAATGTTTGTGTAACCCTGCGTGTGAGCATGCAATATAAATAATGCTTGCCTTGCCTTTTAATTAAATTAGTTTTTCTTCAAGCTAACTATTGACAATCCAGCTCATACTGCAAACTGTAATTTCTGTTTTGAAAATTGAGCTAAATGAAAGTATGGCTTTCCCAGCAATCTGTTGTGTTGCAGCAGGTATAACGTGCAGCATGATGCTCCAAATGGTCAAAAAGAAAATGGGAGTTCAGTGAAGTAAAAAGGTACAGATGTTATTCATATTGGTGTATATACAGCACATCCTAGCCAACAATAAATATTTATGTGAGAACTTTTACTTCAGCTTCGACATAACTGCAATAGTCAAATATGGCAGAATAAAGCCAATAAGTCTTGGACAGCTTCTTGAATAGCTCTAGTCTATTCAAGTAAAAAAAAGGCAATTTGTTTCCCCTAAAACATGCAAGTAAAATAATGTGATCTTATGTGAGAGGTATCCTGGTGTGAGCCTCAAACAGTGAAAATAGTGAGATGTGCAACGGAAGCCGAGGATCGTTCAAAACTAGAAATGAGGTTGGCCTTGTTCTCATGTTGCTATCAAGAGCCTGCTTTTGTTAAACAACATTTCCTTAACTGAACATATTCTATGAGGGGAAAAAATGAAAGCAGAGGACATGCAGATGTCCAAAAGCACACACAAATTAAGCTGTAAATTCAGAGCTGCCACTCTCAAGCATCACTTGGTCAGTTGTGTAAGTCCTTGAACTGCCGAGCAGGCCCGCAGAGCAAGAAACAGAAAAGGTCACATTGCAGTGATGCTCCAAGAGGAATTCATCTTCATGTTGCATAGAAAAAATGGGCTATGAGTGTTGCTGTGATGTAAGACTGCACATCTTGTGGTGAATTCAGGCTGCCAGCTTCACATCTCCTTTGTGCTAGGATTGCTGCCTTCATGTAGCCCGGGCTAGTGCAAGCTCAATATGTGAACAATGCAAAATGCGCTTATTTTGGAATATTAATTTTGACTGCTGCATCGACAACGTCGACCGTGCACCCGTGATAAAAAATAAAAAACCCAACACTGACATTTCCACGAGCGACTCGTGACAAATGAACCATCATCAAGCGTCCTCGTATTTCTCCTTGGACGCCACCAAGGTAGGATGGGATGAAATCACCCCAAAAATGATGTGAAATGACAGACTGGCTTGACTCCGAGCGCTCATAGTGGAACCTGAGCACCGCACAGCCGTCAGATGGTCCTCGCTGCTCAGCAGAAACAGCTGGCAACGATATTACAACAAACCTCAATCAGTGATGCTCTTACACTCAGGGCTAATCTAGTGGACAGTCCACATGACCAGAGCCCACCTCCGTTTGTAGAAAAAAAAAAAAAAAGAAGAAAAAAAAAAAGGTGCCAGCCTGTTATCAGCCCTGATGCTCTATTATAATGTATTTAAATCTATTGTTCATGACAAGTCGATGAATCTCCTCCCCTGAATCAACAAAACATGACAGCGTCGAGAGGAAAGTGGCCATTTAATAATAGCTGCTGTCCTCTGACAATAATGAAAAGGCATCACCGCTGCCTGCATGCAGGGAAAACGCAGCTATGCTAAGAGGCTAACTTCAGTTCCGTGGAGCAGAAACCGCACCGTGCTCTACCTTCCCCGAAGACTTTAGGACTCAGCCGCGGTCCTCTCCGCTCGGTAACACGGGTCCAGAGCTTCGCGAGGCGAAAATCGTAAGTCCGGTCTCAAACGGCGGTTTAATATGCATCAGCTCCGGCAGCAGGAGGGACACATACAGCCCGTGCATTAATTAAGCTCTTCCATGGTGATCGTGGAGAGCTGGAGACAGGAGAGTGCGCACCACACAACAGAGCATCCTCATCCGCTGCCTACTTATCGTCACGGCGCCAGTGAACAGTGAAACGAGCTCTCCTCCTCCTGCTGCTGCTGCTGCTGCTGCTGCACAAGACTGCTCACATCAAATAAAGGTGCCATGGCATGTGCGCAATGTAGCGCTGTGCAATAAAAAGAGACAACTTTCAAACAGTGTCACATGCAGCATCCATTACTCACGTGAAGGTCAATAAGAAAACCACTGTGGTAGCCTACCATTAAAACACAGGTTTAGAAACTTAGCTTATTAAACTTACATTGGTACACTTTCCAATAAAGCACCCTACATGCTATGGTAAATATTCATGGTTTTCTCTCTTTCTAAAAAAAAGCCATCAAGTCAGTGGTTAAATATGAGTCTTATTCAGTCTTTTGCTTAAAATTTGAACTATATATCCAAATAAAAAACATTGCTGCCTTCCAAATTCCCAGATCCACAATCCATGATGGATTAAGACAGAAAACAGCATTCATCCCATCTCCCATTATGGTATAACTGTTGGTCACTAAATACTAGCCCCTCCATTTGTGACAACTGCTATGATTTCCTACTTGAAAATATTATTAATGTAACTTTTTTCTGAGAAAATATATAAAATAAAATAAATAAATAAGTATATAATTAAGTCCAGCATTCACTCTCTTTTAGCTCTGTTTTTGTTCTCCACACACTCCTGGGAGACATATCTTTTCCTTTAGCTGCTAAATGCTCCACTATGTTCTCCAGTTAGCAACAAACTCTGGCTGTTGTTTTGTGCTGAGTAGGAATGGAACAGTAGGTATTTTGGAGCTGTTATTGCTGAAAACAGCTGCTGCAACTGAAAACACCAAAATGAGAGCAGTGAGAGTAAAAAAAAAAAGTAAAGATGTGATCCAAACAGTGAAATATTCATCTGAAACTCAACATAGCGGAGCTGCAGATTCAGGTGATAATTCTCTGTAGATTCATTACAATATTGTCACACTACTTACATTGTTTTGTTTGATACATTGTTATAATAAACAATGTTTTATTACTTATAACAGCTTTAAAAACATCAAATCTGTATACCAAATGATATAATGGATCATGTCCACCATTACCAGAACTAATTTTGCTATAATGACATTCAAGTATCTCCCGCCAAAGTCAGTAAAAATGTGTCCTTTCAACTGACAATATGTTGCCCTCCTTTAAACCAGTCCCTTTTGAACATACTGTAACTACATTTCCCATTTGCCAGTGCATGTGTCCATGATGAGAAAGTAAGTCAACACCACTTTGCCAGATCTAGATGTAACACACACATACATGCCTCTCTACCAATACAGCCGTTCTTTGTGAGCAAGCAGATTCTGTAAAGTTTCAGATTTATGTACAGTATAAAACTGTTCCTTTACCGATCTATTTTTAAAAGAGATGTACAGACACTTTTACCTTCAGAATTTTTTTTTTTTAATTTAGATGCTTTTACGCTGGGGTCAAACAGAGATTAAAATGTTAGAGATTAAAATGTTACAGAATCCTGCAAAGAACGACATAGTCCCTGTCATCACTGGGAAGATCTATGACTCTGTAAAAGACTAAATCATCAGTCAATTTATTAACGTCAAATTATGTCATTTATTTTGTGGTGTTTAGTTTTTGTAAAGACATAACCTTGTCTTAAACCAACACTTTTAACATTGTTGTACCATAAAATATGTTAATTTGTAAGTTACGAATGGCAACTGCAACACGAGGCACTTGTACATCTGTCATGCATACAGCTACACGTTAATCCTACCCTTATGAAAAACTAATGACCAAACGATAGCTCTGACCCTCATAAGACCCTTTAACAACTCTTGTCTGGATTCTATTTTCAGGCAAATGTTTTACTTGTTATGTTGGTCAGTCTTGCGTAACAGTTGCTATGAAACAGCAACTGTTAGGCAAGACTGATTTCGCAGTGTAATATAAAAGTTAAAGTATTTAAATTAATGGTATTTTCTTTGCCACATAATCCTTTCAATAATATCGATAAACTATACTACAACATAAAAACAGAACCTGATATCGTAAAACGTTTTAGTTGCAGTTAGCTCAGATAGCAGGGACCACAGTTCAGTAGGCTACCACTGTGATATTGTAGTCTGTGTAGTGAAAATACCTGCCAGAGTAGAAGAGCTGAACCTAGGCCTCTGCTTCACCTACATGTCCCAGCTGGCAACAAAGCGCAAAAAACACTCATCTTCTTCCCTGGCAGGCTGGTCAGTGAGTGAACGGCAGCAGTGTTTGGTGAGAGGTGGAGAAAGACTGCGAGGAGGCAGGGACGAGGCTCAAGGTATCATCTTACCTGTTTGCCCCGTATAATGGTTTCTGCTATCGTCTTGAATTATTCACCTATAGATGAGGTGGTGTGTGTGTGTGTGTGTGTGTGTGTGTGTGTGTGTGTGTGTGTGTGTGTGTGTGTGTGTGTGTGTGTGTGTGTGTGTGTGTTTCTGTGTTGCTGGTAATTATGTGACTGCATGTGTCCAATGGCAGAAATGTATTGATCACATTATTTATTAAATATTAATTGGCACTTGTTGATTATGTAACTCAAGGGCTGGCAAATAAGAGAAAAAAGAGGCAAGTGATCATATATTTTGCTTTAAGTCGAGCTTCTTCAAGTCATGTGGGTGTGTAGAATAAATATGTTACTACATGTTTAGATGCACACAACTGCCCCCAGTAGGGGACACTCAAATATTTTGACATTTTTGGGTAAAACACAAATATAAAGATCTATACCACTCTCATATCTATACAGTAAATGGAACGTTGGAGCCAGCAGGCAGTTAGCTAAGCTTAGCATGAACCGGTTTTGCACCTCTAAAGCTTACTAAATAACATGTTATATCCCATTTGTTTAATCCATCCACACTCCAGGAAGTTGCTGCACCTGGATAAGAAATAGTTTCAGCACAAAAATCCCTCAGGTTAAATAAACAAGAGTACAGGTCTTAATTGCTGAGCTTTAGGGGTGCTGGTAGGCACTGTTTTTCCCAGCGCCTCCAGTCTTTACACCAAGCTAAACTAATCTAAGCTAAACTAAGCTAAAAAGCTAAGCTAAGCTAAGCTAAGCTAAGCTAAGCTAAAAGCCTAGTGGCTCTAACTTTATATTTAATGCACAAATCTTCACATAGCTCCTGGCAAGAAAGCAAGTAAGTGTTCAGAAAATATGTTGACACTTTACATCACTTTACCCTGATTTAAACATAGTACTCTATTAGCAGTACTTTGTACTTTTAAAGGATGCATATTTCTTTTTCCAACCTCACTCTTGATAAATGTTCTTTCCTTTGCTTTTTTTCTTCTTTTCTCCTGTTGTTCTTGACCTGGTTTCCTCTTCACCGATGATTTGATTTCCCTCAAAAGATGGCCGTATGGTAGTGAGGATGGTGGAAATAATAGTTTTAGGTTTCTGTGTTCATTCACCTCGAATAGCCAATGTGCATGTATCTATGTGTGTTTGTGTTTTATTTTGAAAAAAAGTATCCCTCTTTAAACACCCACAAACCCAGTCTGTAGTCCCTGGTGGGAAAGCGCATTGCAGTTTATTTTCACTGAAAATGGAGTAAAATATAAACAGAGGGTGCATTGGCCTCCAGGGACCACGGATGCCATTTGGCTCCACGCAGCAGTCTGCCCCCACCTATGATTTGATCTGCTTCTTCGCTCTCTGCGCCACCAAACACTCAAAACCAAAATGAACTGTATTCAAATATGCAGATTCACATGAACCAGAATCATTAGTAAACAGGAGTTTTAGGCTTTTCTGCTCTTATAGTAACAGATAAAGGGACATTCTAATCTTAATTACCCAGTGATGTATTTTTTTCTGAGGTTTCCCTATGAAGATGTCTTGTAATCTGTGCATAAGCACAACAGACAAATATGCTATAATTCTGCACAAAGGAGGTCATTGGCCCTTAGCTCTGCTGAGATGAAGTCCTGTGTAAATGTTGTGTTTGGCCAACCTCTAAAGAGATTGTGATGTGTTGACTCAATAAAAATGCAGGTTTTTAGTTTACACATCCAAGTCACTCAAACAGATGTTATTTTGGTCTCTTTGTAAATGCACTTAGCTTTTACTCTATGTGCTCTATCTTTCAGCCTTATCCTCTCCCTCCCTCCCTTTTTTTAAATCAGATCGCAATAAAGCTATATTCACGCTTCACTCATAAACTGCAAAACTGCTATTTTCTTTCTAGTGCCGTTTTCAGTTGATCTCAGTCTCTTTCAGCATTTCTGTATGTTCACCTGCTGCATAACTGAAATCTTATGGTAATGAGGGTTTGGCGTTTCTGAAACAAGTTCGAATATTGGCACGTGTCACTTGACGTCTGATTTCATGGCCTCACTCTGCATGTAAAACCTGGTTTGCAGGCACTCATGCAAAAGCACTGATGCAACAATCAGTGTTTTTGCATGTTTATGAGAGAGCTGTGTGTATATTTGTGTGCGTGTGTGTGAGGGAGTGTGTTGGTGGAGCTGCTTGAAGGAGAGCAGTAGTGATGGAGCCTGAAAGCCCTGCAGCGCAACTGTTCTCCCAGTGCATCGTCAACTTCACTGCTGAGCCCACAACACACGCTCAGCCTTAACCCCTGCTCGCACACTCTACTCTTCTCTCTCAATCTTCCTTTCTCTCTTTGTTTCTCTTCATCCACTCTCTCTGCTTATTTAAAGCTCAGCGTCTGAATCTTTAACATGCTCATTTTCAACCAGTTGCTTTATCCACTTTGCTTTGACTACCTCACTTATTCACTGATTCCACCTCTATGCCTCTATGTCTCGCTCCTTTTCACCTCTTTATTTTTCCTATGTGCGCCCTCATCCTGGATGATCATTGAGTCCAGCTGCAAACAGCTATAGGACTGAATGCTCTGTTGATAATCAAATCATAAATCCTATGCTTCTGTCTCATACACCGTCAGGGGGGTGGGGCCTTTGGGTGACAGACAGCTCTCAGATAGAAGGGCAAGCACTGTGTCATCATGGTGACTGCAGAGCGATTTAAGGAAATGGAGTGATAAGAGCAGAGAGGAAGAGGCCCAAGCCTGAAGGAGCGACTGGCATTAAAGCAATGTACCAAGATTCATGGATGTGTGTAAGATTCTATGCATATGAGTGTGAGAATATTCCAGAGTTCATTTGTTTGTCAAAATGTGCGCATGTCAGCAAGCCTGAGTGCATGTATGCAGGCCTGTATATGTGTATTGTGTATCTGCATTTGTGCTGCCTCTGAAATCCCATTAATTATTCTAGCCCAACAAAAGCTCTGCATTGTGTACGAATAGCCACGCTCACACATGCTCTGCGTTATATTAAGGCATTGTTTCAAAAGTGGTTGCTTTGCTCCTCTTTTTCTGCCAGAGAGATTAAAAATAGAAACATTCATGCTCTCTGAATGTACTTTCCCTCCAGGAAGTGTGCAGTTGTGGGTGTGGGACATTGGCTGCACACCATCACGTGGCATCTCCTTCCCAGGCTGCCATTGGCTGGCACCTGTGGGGCTCTGTGAAGAAAAGCTTTCCTGACAGGACCCAGGAGCCCAGAGGAGTTGCTGGAAACTGGGAGAAGGACAATGTCGGTGGAACCAGGAGAGCAGTGGGGGGGCTCAAGAGATGGCATCACCGTGGCTGTGAGCGCGGAGGTGCTGGGATGTGACCTCCCAGCCACAGCGAAGGGCAGGAATCCACAAAGATGATCACATGTCTGAAGAGGTGCAGGGAAACAGGAATGAGGGGATGGAGAGGATGATGAATTGTAGCAATAACACTCAGAGAGCACATGTGTAACTACAAAATAAGCTCAGCTAATGCTTAGATTTGTAGTCATTCTATCCGACTGTTCCCATACACTTTACATCTAAACACATCTGCTGTCATTACAAAAGGTGATCTAAAATTCATTTCTCATTGCTGTTTAGTATTGCTTCAGTGTTCAATGATTTTCAAATAATGACTTAATTCAAAACCTCCTCTCTGCATGATGAATATGTCATCTCTCTGTTTTTTGTTTTCTTCAGTTATTGGCTAATGAAGTGGGTGGAATATCCTACAAACCATCACAGAAGCTATCATCCCACATTTCTGTGGAGACATTGCCCTCTGGTGTTTGGTGTTAGGAACACAACTGGCCTGTAACGAAAGGCTGTTCAAAATGGAGTAATGAAACACAGCGAATGTTCAAGCGACACATGCAGGATTAGTATAGCTTCTTTCTATATAATGCCTCACTGATTTAATGTGACTGTGTTTTTCTTTGGTCTTTCATGTCAGGAAAACATTGTTTTAAGGATTTTATTATAATGGTAGTAACATACATAGGCCCAAAATCTTAAAAGGCATTGGACAATGCATATCTTTTTTTTTTTTTTTTTTTTTTTTTTGCTTATATTATTTGATTTCCTCTCCGTTCCCCAACAAGAATGACATTGTACAGTTATTTTGGTACTACCCCTCTCCCTGTGTAAATAGGTCATCTTAGATTTTAGAGAAAGGAAACATTATTTCAGATGTTTTATTTCATTTTCATGGAAGCAGCTCATATAAATGCTCTGTACTGTACTACAGCTGTTTTACCCTTAAGGTAGAAGGATCTCTGAGCAGTGAGGTCCACGCATGTCTGTATTATTTGGCCTATAATCAGGTCTGGTGCAGAGCGTTTCATGTAGCAATAACACAGTGTCCTCAGAGGGAGAGTCATACAACTGAAAATGTATCATCATGTGAGACAGAAGACAGAAATAAAACCGATGAGGTATATTATGCTCTTCCATTAAATTCTCTCACTTTTTTTCTTTCCTTCTCCCTCTCGGTTTCCCTCATACACTATCTCATGATGCTCGCTGTCTCAAATAGAAATTTGCTCTAATGGTTTAACAATAATTAAGTACAGTAATTCCAAAGCAGCTTAATTATGACAAAGATTGCTTGCACATTACTACACTAAAGCATATTCTATTTTATTTTATTAATTTGCTCCTGATAAGGACAGAGCATGTTAATGAATATCGATATAAAACATGCCGGAGTTGGCAAGAATGCTAATTTACATCCGTGATCCCTATGCAGGTAACAGAAACATTACAAGTAACAATATACAGATACACATATACAATACACGAGAAGCAAAGATAAAATACTTGTCAAGTTAAACGTGATCACAGTTCTGGTTTAAATGAAGTCATCGTTAGAATTGTTTCTTTAAAGTGGAATATGTAGGGCATTGCCTTTTTGCACAAGGTAAGCCATTCAAATATTTACTTCCCTTGACCAACAGCACAGTTTGTCTACATGTGTTGTGCATATGTGGCACCTCACAGTCCCCTCTAGTGGTGGCCTTGTTGCCATTACCACAGTCAGCCCTCTGTTAAATTAATTAATGTAAAGAAGGTGGGTCAAGCCCACGCAGAGCCTTTTCCGTAAAACAAGCAAATAAAAAAATAAAAAACTCAAAACTCATTAAATAAAATGTGGTGATGATTAATGGTTTTTGTGTTAATGTAAGAGCAGTTAAAACAGACCGGTCAAATTTGACCGGGAACACTAAAGTAAGGGGGGAGAAACGAACACGACAGGAGGGTTAAATAATATTTTTCCAGAATGTTACCATGACGACATGAAAGAGTTAAAGAAAAGCCTTTTATGGCTTTCTTTAAAAATAATTATGTTGATTCAAGTGTTGTTTAACCTGTAAGGGACCAGTTAGTAGGACAGTACTGTGACTAATGTGTGAAAAAAAATCATTAAGTGTAAAAACATCTTGGAGCATTAACTGTCAGAAATGATCTGAGTTGCATAACACGTTAAACACTAAATAGGCCTCACACTATACAACATATACTATGCTATTCTATGCTATAGTATACAACTGTATCACTATACATTATGTACTATAAGGACAGTTAAACCAACTTTTATTATATAGACAATAACCACCCAGCCACAGCCTCTTCACCCTGCTGCCGTCTGGCAAGTGTTACAGAAGTATCAGCTGCCGTATCAACGGACTTCAGAGCAGCTTCTTTCCTCAGGCTATGAGGCTACAAAATTCAACCTCCATCCTCCACATATATTGTTTCTTGTGTGTGTGTGTGTGTGTGTGTGTGTGTGTGTGTGTGTGTGTGTGTGTGTGTGTGTGTGTGTACTTTCTATTGTAGCAAAATGGGACTACAAATTTCCCTTTATTGTGCAACCCTCATGTAGAATGGCAATAATTTAACCTTGTACCTTGTATATCCTGTGCATGTATTTGTGTGTGTGTATGTTTGCTAATGAATTGTTCATGTTTAAGGAAGGATGAAGAGGTACTGTAGCCATCTTTCTCTCTGTGTCTTTCCTATAAATTATCAGCATGGTTGAAAGCCAAGACCAAGAGTTAGGTTAAAAGATGTGGAGTAATTCATCAGTATGCAAGCTTAAAAAATGTGTAATTCTAAACTGAACAGGATGATTTAGTCTTTCGGACTTGTGTTGAGTTGAGAAAGTTGTCTTTATTTTTTATTTTATTTTTCTCTTGGTTTTGTTGTTTCATCGATTTTTGTGGAATATGAATGTATGCTTTTTTTTTGTGGATGGATTATCTTGCTCTCTGTGTCTCTCACATTCTCTCTTTTGTTCTGTCTTTCCCTCTTTTTCTCTTTCTAATTCACCCTTTGTTCCCCAAATTCATCATCTTTATTTTCCTGGTTAATTTCCAACAAAAGCAAATAAGGGCAAACAAAAGACTGGGTGTTTTTGTGAGTGAATAACAAATTCAAAAACAACTGTCCATCCTTTGGCTATACGCCATTATATCCCTGAGTGTCACATGGGGCTGGAGCTAATGCCAGCTGACGTTGGGCGAGAGGCGGGGCACCCTGGACAGGTCGCCATCTGAACACAGGGCTGACACATAGAGACAGAAAACCATTCACGCTCACATTCACACCTACCATCAAGACCTGAATTATTAGTTCAGACAGTAGCTAACGCCAAAGTAAATCAGGGTGAGATGCTTCAAATGCCCCCAAGCCCCTCCCCAAACCCCCACCCAGCCCCTCCAAATTATCCAGCCTCTCCTTACAGACACACTAATGCACATCTAGCTGAGACACACCTCCACCATCACAGTCACACAGTAGCCAATGAAATGAGTGGCATTCAATTTTAGCAGCAACACCCAGCTCACGTCACAGGCTTCCCCCTCCTCCTCCTCCTCTGTGTGTGTGTGTGTGTGTGTGTGTGTGTGTGTGTGTGTGTGTGTGTGTGTGTGTGTGTGTGTGTGTGTGTGTGTGTGTGTGTGTGTGTGTCTGTGTGTGTGTCTGTGTGCAGTGTGTCCTTGTGCATCTATGTGTCCGCACGCCTGACAGGATAAATCCAGCTTCTCTTCCATTCTCTCTCTCTTTCTCTCTGGCTCTGTTACTAACACACACACACAGGTGCTGCTCTCTGGCAACCCTCACTCTATCATACACACATTCAAAACATACAAACTCAATACAGGATCATAGTTGGTCCACTTTTCTTGTGCTGAGGAACTTGTAATTTTGCCTTCATGGAGGATTACCACAAACCTGACCAGCAGACAGTGCAGGCGCTGAGGAACATCGCCAACCGCCTCCGAATCAACTCCATCAAGGCAACAACTGCAGCAGGCAGCGGGTGAGTTGCCTCCACTGACTCTCAGATATGAGCTTTAATACTGTGAATGCAATGCAGACATTCAAACTGTGGGCAAAACATAATGCAAAAGTAATATTTCTTTGCAGCATGCATACATTGAACACCAGCAATCACATCTAGTGGACTACATACATGCATGTTCAGATGCACACACAGACATGCAAGTGAAAGGCCAAAGGAACAGCATGTCCTGCCTTTGTTCTCCTCATTTGGTCTAATGGAGGAATCAATTTGGCCATCCAAAAATGTTTTTTGATAAATTGAGCACTTTATCCCTTATCATTGAATTAATTAAATAAAATAGAACTACACTACACCATTTTTATATTGTTCTGCTTTATGGAATATTTATAGTATAGAAAATATACACCATGTTGCAGAAATATCCGTGCATCGGTTTATCCTTTTGAGCAAAGAGCAGATATCATACACAAGGGTAAAATATTCACAGCTGACATTAAAAGTAAAAAACTTGAGTTTTTTTCTGATGATCGGATTTTCATATTTTGGACAAGAACTCAATTGTATATGATTTTTGGTTACATTTCAAAATCTTATATTTACTTTGTTTGCAGGATGAATATTGTATTTGATTTCTGACCTCAGAGAGGTTCTACGCCCACATGCAGTTTACCACAATAGACCCCCATGTGCAATGCCCGTTGGAATGTATGTGGGGTATTGAGTATTGCATGCTGCTGTAAGAAAAGGGCTTTAGAAGTGTAATTGATGAACTGAAATATTGTATATCATGTCCTCTTATAGCTATGGTAAATATTGCTGTTGCATTGTTTAATGTATGTCACAACATAAAAATTCGGGAAGGAATGTCTCTTTAGAGATCTGTAGAATATTTGTGATTTTTATTATCATTCACACCCGTGTCAAGCACAATATTGTCGTATATTTGAAGAATGAAGAGGGTTATCATATTGAAGCCCAACTCCCCTTTCCTCAGTTCTGCAGTGTTGAATGGGAACAAAGAGAAACACTGAATTACATTTTACAGAATGTTGCTTAACCTCAAATTAAGGTCAAATAACTTCTGCATGTGTTATATATTTGTTCATTATTGAGTGAAATACTCAAATACCTTTATTAGGGGGAAAGGCCAATAACCAGCCATTGATATCACCAAAAATTGAGTGCCTTTGAGTAAAGTATACAGCATGTTGTCCATGAGGCTCTGTGATGGGCTCTATTTAAACCACAAACAATCTTTATACAGCATTTCAGTTCATTTCAAATATAGTTACTGGTCCAACAAGCAACTATTTGGGGTTTTCCAAGGCTTTGTGACATTGAAAATAAAAGCAGTTATTTGGTCAATTAACTATACTTTGCTTTTGTTTGGTCATTGATTACAAAATCCCACTGAAATGTTCCCCTTTTTATCCTTCTCATAAGGGTGTATATGTACTATTTTCAATAACAGTAATTTTACATTTTTACATGAATTCACAACTTGATTACATTGACTGTATCTCTAGTCACAACTCTGCAATGATAGTACAGCATTATAAGTCTTTAGCATCACTTTCCACGTGTAATAAAATGCATTGTAGTATTCATTAAAACCTGATTTTCAACATATGTCTGTGTTTCTTTGTGGCTACTGTACATTCCTGTGTGTATGTTAATGTACTTATGTCTGATAGAACAGCACTGTCTCCTCTGTCCTACAGACACCCTACATCATGCTGCAGTGTGGCAGAAATCATGTCTGTGCTTTACTTCTACACCATGAAGTACCGCCCTGAAGATCCCAGGAACTTCAACAGTGATCGCTTCATCCTGTCCAAGGTGAGAGTCGGGTGTTTAATTGTCCAACAGAATTCAAACTTTTCCTTGAACTACTTCAGTGTATTTTGACGAACATAATGTTGATTTGTGATCGTTTTTTCTTCCACAGGGTCACGCTGCTCCGGCCCTGTACTCCATGTGGGTTGAAACGGGCTTCCTGAAGGAGAGCGAGCTCCTCAGTCTGTGCCAGGTTGACTCTGCCCTCGAGGGCCACCCAAACCCTGTAAGCTGTCACATACTGTACCACACCTTGTGAATCATGTCAGGCAGCACAAACAGGTTTCCAGCTCTCTTTAACAACATTTTATTGTGAATGTGTATGTGTTTATTTCAGAAGCAGCAGATTGTGGACATAGCCACTGGCTCCTTGGGGCAGGGTCTTGGTGTGGCCTGTGGAATGGCTTACAGTGGGAAATACTTTGACAAGTCCAGGTAATCTTTCATACATGTGGACACATACGAATGAAAGAATAAACATTTAATTGTTTTTGTTTTTTTTGCATTTTAAATGTCTTTCATGCATTTAAAAATCCCTTGCCATTTATAGTTACACACTGACTGAATGTGGTGTGTAGATGTACAAAGCATTTTTAGGATTATCTTAATTTAAATTTTAGGTCCCCATTATACTTCTCTCGAGTGCTCAGTGATTGTGATTTTCCAGTTTTTTGTGGGCGTGTGCTGCGGCTACATGCTCTACTCTCACGATTATTCTGCTCTAATAATCACAGGCCCTGCAGTCATATCTCACTTATTTTTTACCATCCAGGCTGATTTATTCTCAGATTCAAATTCAGGCATTGTGCTTTCAACCATGCATATTTTTTCGAAGTCTATTGTTCTAATTTAGTATCAATAATCATTCAATTTTCCTATGTTATTTTACCTTTGTATGGTGACAAAAAGAAACCAAATACATTGGCTAATGCACCTACTGTTTATAGAGGACATTTTGACTCAATCTGGTAGGCTAATATTTGACCCATAGGACTCTATGTCTACATTAATAATTAAAGCCAGAAAAATACTTATTTTTATTTATAAAATAAGATGATGATTTGTCCCATTTAAAGACTGTGGGATTTTTATAGAATACATGTTTTAGAAGCAGGTGTGAAACTTGCAGGTTTCAGCCACACCTTCAAGGGCCTCAGGAAGCTTTTATCATGTCACAGCTGGTTACCATCACAACTGTCAGATAATGGTGAGAGAATCAGTCCAACTGGAAAAGTGTCAAAGAACATTTTCGTGAGATTTGCACCCCGTCCTCATCTGATCGTTCACCACGCACACATATATACACAAACAGAGAGACACACACTAATCGCATAATCTCACCCTGTTCTCTAACTCAGTTATCGTGTGTACTGCCTGCTGGGGGACGGCGAGATGTCAGAGGGTGCCGTCTGGGAGGCAATGTCGTTCGCCTCCTACTACCAGCTTGACAACCTGGTGGCCATCATGGACATCAACCGTCTGGGCCAAAGTGACCCTGCACCCCTGCAGCATCATGTGGAGAAATATCAGAAACGCTGTGAAGCTTTTGGGTAATAATGAATAACACTGAAAATCCACATGGCAGTTGAGACTGATAGTGTCAATGTACTCTATATGCTGTTTTGGAAGATTATATAGAAGGTGGTGGTAATACAACTAGCACATATAATGTCTATCCATAACTATTACATTTAGTTAACACTGTCCTGGTGTGTGTCCATTCCATCTACCTATATCAATTATACTGTACCAAGTGTGTCTCAATATGTGGCTTTAATGTGGGTGTGTGTATGTGTAGATGGCATGCCATTGTTGTGGATGGACACAGTGTGGAGGAGCTTTGCAAGGCTCTGAGCCAACCACGTCATCAGCCCACCGCCATCATTGCTAAAACCATCAAGGGCAAAGGCATTCCAGGTAACTGTCACTATCCACTCCTCATCTGCAAATGCATTGCTCTCACTCTAGTGCATATTACGTAACAAGCCCAAGTGTGTAACCCTTACACAATGTTTAATTCTATACCAATGTGATGTCGTGTGGTTTCAGCTGCAGAGGATAAGCTGGGGTGGCATGCCAAACCTCTGCCCAAAGACATGGCGGAGATGGTTATGAAGGATCTGCAGAGCCGCATCATGAACAGCAGCAAGCACCTGTACCCTCCTGCCCCCGTAGAGGACTCCCCACCGGTCAGCCTGAGGAACATCAGGATGCCGAGCGCACCCAGCTACAAGGCTGGCGAAAAGGTTTGTCGCCCGCACACTGGAGCAGCAAGTTCACACAATGTCTACAGAAACCACAGAGGCTAATTATTTAATTATTTATACAGATGAACCAACAACCTTTGTTAATGATTGATTTGTTTGGCCCTTCTGTCTTTATAGATTGCCACACGGAAGGCATATGGGATGGCGCTGGCCAAATTAGGCCGCTACAATGAACGCGTTGTGGCCCTTGATGGAGACACTAACAACCTCACCTACTCAGAGATCTTCAAGAATGAGCATCCCAACCGCTTTGTGGAGTGCTACATCGCTCAGCAGAACATGGTAGGATCCCTCATGAATCTACAGAATTAAGCTGATTTCACAAAGATATTTTAAAACATATATTTATTTAAAATATATATATCTTCTGTGTCTTTTTTTAAAAAACTTATTAAAAAACACAAACAAAACCTCCTTCTTTCTGTTTAATGTGGGAATTTTGCTGATTAAATTGCTCGTTCTCAGCTCTGATTGGATATGAGTACAAACCTACATCTCACAGCTGTCAGTCTGATTATTTAATTATACATGACTTGTCTATCCATAATGCGAGTCATCTACCTTGTGATGGCCATTGTGGCTGCTGCTGACAGCACCCCTTCTTCTGCCTCTGTAAATATCTTATCTGAGCTTGGATTAATAATTTGGAAAGAGGCGATCGGACATTAATTCCTTGTGCTGTTAGGGCTCCAGCAGCAGCCAACTCCAATGTAGGTCAGGCGTGTGTATGATGATAAGCAGTCATGACAAGTGTAGTCAGAAGTAAAATATTAATCAGCGCAGAGGGTGGGACCATCTGGCCGAATGCATGAGAAAAGTCAAATGTGAATGGCAAAAGGTCTTTGGCTAGTAGAAATAGGATGAATACCAGTTACATCGAATATTTATTAGTATATAATATACTTTTGACACTATAAAATAAAAACAAAGAAATGTCCTTTTATTGTATACATTAATTATGAATGGATTCCTACTCTTGGTTTGGATGAAACATCTGCTAGTTCAAAAGCAGGCTTTAAAGAAGTAGTTTGCTTTCTCTGATTGATCTATAAGAATTGATCTAACATCACATTTGCACTTTCATGGATGCTTAGCTGTTGCTTTTGCAGAACAAAGGAAATAAGTTGTGGGGCTGGAATCTTAGAGACAGGACAAAGGAAATGATTTGGATGAAGAGGTATGCAACTGATTCCACACAGATGGACAAATAAGCTGTGGAGCTTTGGAGAAACCTCTACTCTTTGACTGTCTTAACGTGGTCTTTGGTTCAAAGAGGCTTTCAAATACAGTTTGTGCGGCAGATATTTGGACCTCTCTGTGATGTTTTGGGGATCAAGCATGTGTGACCGTTGAAAGGTTATATCTCTTGTGCTGTTATATAGGTACTAACAAAAAATAATAATTTCCTTTCCCAGGTCAGTGTTTCAATGGGATGTGCTGCCCGTGAGAGGAATGTTGTGTTTGCTAGCACTCTTGCTTCCTTTTTCACCCGCGCCTACGACCAGCTCCGCATGGCAGCCTTCTCAGACAGCAACATCAACCTGTGTGGCTCCCACTGCGGCCTGTCCACCGGTTAGTAACCTGCTGCTGATGAGCCAGGCACACCACAACCCCTCTCACACACCTTTATTCCCCTCACACTGAAGCCAGACATTTGAAAACAGACATTTTATTTGACCTTATTCACAGTTTCACTTAAGGTGATACATGTATAAAAGAATGATCTGTGTGTGTTTGTTAGTGTGCAGTCTTTTCAATCCTTTATCACTTTCCCTCTAATCCTGTGTTTTCCTTGCTGTATTTACCCCCTTTGCTCTCACAGCTAGTTTTCAATCCTCCCCTTTTCTCCCTTCCTGTCTGCCCTGGAAGCTGTCAACAGGGAACCAGGTGTCCCTCTGTTAGTGCAGGTATTCTGCATGCAAAGTCTGGCTTTATGTCTGTACATCTGCATGCATCAGCTCACCTGACCTGTGAAAAAAGCCTTTGGGACTTTATAAATGTTTGACGTATGAAATCAACTATATGTACATATTACAGGAGAGGAAGGCCCCTCTCTGATGGGTCTAGAGGACGTGGCTATGTTCAGGGCCCTTCCCAATGCGACCATTTTCTACCCCTGTGACGGTGTGTCTACAGAGAAGGCTGTGGAACTGGCTGCTTCCACAAAGGTATGTAAAAACCGAAATGCTTTCATACAGTACCTGTGAAACATTATTTATTAGCAAAACAGCCTATTCGCCGAAAGAATGTCCCAGTGATGATTGTCATGTTTCCCTTCAAAAAAGGGTGTTTGCTACATCCGAACCAGCCGCCAAGACTGCGCCATCATCTACAACAGCAATGAGGACTTCCATGTTGGACAAGCTAAGGTGAGACAGTCTTTGTGCTCACATAGCTGTTAAGGTGGTGTGAGGAAAATTAGAAAAATAGAGAAATATTGCTACAAAATGAACACAAGAAGCACTGTCAACACTGTAACCTGAAACAGAAGATGACACCTCTCTCCTTGCCAGGTGGTGTACCAGAGCAAAGAGGACCAGGTGACCATAGTGGCAGCTGGAGTGACCTTGCATGAGGCCCTGGCTGCAGCTGAACATTTAAAGAAAGGTACAGTACATGAAATACTTTTTGATCATTAAAGATAAGATATATACCAAATCACATCTTACATATCCAACAGATACAGAATATGATATTTTGAATCACTGTCACTCATACTGGATGACCATGTTTGAAGATGATTCACTGTTTATCAGAACTGGCACAGACAGTTATAAATTGTTTTAATAAATTACATTTAAAATTTGGTGAAATAAAGGTTGGATTCTTCAATGTTACCAGGTGTAGTTTTGAGCATTACTGTGAATTAAAACTTGATGTAAAATATTTATTGTATACATTTTGGCCACTGATTTTGCAACAGTGCGGCTTGGTGTAAACAAACCTTTATCTATAGAAGCTACATTTGTGATTTTAACGTAATTTAACTGATATTTCATACAATACATGCATTGTGTGGATATTAATCACTAGTTACTGATTAAAACAGGCATTTACAAGGACATCCTGGCCTTAAAACCACTAATTGAATTACGTGTCTCAGTTGAAGCAAAGCCATTAACATTATTATGCTATATTTCATATCCCTCAACTGAATGAACTTAATTTTCAGAGAGGATATCTGTCAGGGTCATTGACCCCTTCACAATCAAACCACTGGATATCAAAACTATTATCGACCACACGCGTGCTACCAGGGGACGGATCCTCACTGTGGAAGACCACTACTACGAAGGTATGTTTCCATGAAATTTGCTCTTACTGTTCAGCTTCTGCATATTGTATGACCACCACCAACCTTACAGCAACAAGCCTCTCAGCATAATGCAGCAGGGCCCATGTCATTGGTCTGCATCCTGGGGTGTGTTGTGGTGGCATGTTTTCATTGGTTCAGCGACAGA
Organism: Anoplopoma fimbria; assembly: GCF_027596085.1. Taxonomy (NCBI): domain Eukaryota; kingdom Metazoa; phylum Chordata; class Actinopteri; order Perciformes; family Anoplopomatidae; genus Anoplopoma; species Anoplopoma fimbria. Next base: position 15,928,991 of record NC_072465.1, read on the forward strand.
GACGCAATGTGGTGGCATTTGCTCATTGGCTGAGGGGAGGCTGACTGGATGTTGCGTGCCCTCATTGCAGGCAAGGTATTGGTATTGTGGTGCATTTTGCGAGAGCCAGAGAGGCAGAGTGCTGTCAGATTTCCTTAACTGAGCTTGTGCCCATGGGGCTCTGTGTGACCTAGATAACACAGACAGCCATGCCCTATGCCTGTTAAGAGAAAGGGGACGGGTGATGGCACGGACTTGACTAGACAAAGGATTCAGTCTGATGTTGGGAATCTCATTCATTTTACATCTGGACCAGATAGTGATATAGTGGTGGAGGACATGTTTAGTTTTAACTTGTTTGTAATATTTTCTGTTCCTCTCTAAGTACTGTATACATAATGACATCATGCTTATACGCAGCCTCATTTTTGCTGTCAATTAAGCTTTAAAGCCTTTGAGGCGATTGGGTTCCCCCATCCTTCAATGAGGATTTGTCTTCCCTCCACACATCTGATTAATTGTTGTTCCACAGGTGGCCTTGGGGAGGCAGTGTCCTCTGCAATGGTCAATGAGTCTGGCTTCAATTTGCATCGTCTGGCCGTGTCCCATGTCCCGCGCAGTGGTAAACCACATGAGCTGCTCAAGATCTATGGCATCGACCGTGACTCCATCACCCAGGCCGTCCGCAAGATGCTCAGCAGCTCTACCAACGCCAAGTAACTTTATCGCTGCCCCGCCCACCTATCTGATCACACCCCTGCAGATAATGACAAACAGTCAAGTATGTTTTTGATTCACATGACACCCAGCTCTTTAAATTCCCTCACCATGAATGCCCCTGAGTGTGTACTGAAGTAATGTGATTTTGTGCTGTACACTTTGAAGTAGTTCCACATTTACCTTTTTTTCATGCATCCATCACCTCACACACAAGAACAGAGACAAACAAATGTCCACACTCCTAAACTCATTGTCATAAACCCAGTTCAGTAATCAAAATGTGTCCATAACTGACTTTGTTGTTGGTGGATGTTCACCATATAAAACAATACATTGTTACATGTTCAACATGAGTACTGTGTGATGCCCTCATGCGTTTTTTTAATGCTCTTTGATTAATTCAACTGGAAATGTTTTTATATTGTTCTGATGTAGCTCTTGGGTGGGGCGTAGTTTTGAAGTAGTTTATCATGACAATAGTGTCAGAAATAAGCTAACCGAGTTGTTGTTTTTAGAAAGTAGAGGAGAAAAAAATTAAACAAATGTAGGTAGGTCATAAACAGCAGTCACTCCAAACATCAGATCACATCTTCAGATCAGGTAATACTTTGTGGTTTCAAAAGTTCTGTCTTTTCTATTCAGCACTGTATTTTTTTGTTATTGATTTTGGTGTTACCATCAACCTACACACCTCCATGGTCATTTGTGCTAGCAGTGCAACTGGACCATACCAGCAGGGTGACGATGCATTACGTGGTCATTGGTGTCTTGTTTTTTTATATAAGGTGGAGGGCTGAGGGCCCTTCAAGTGCTGATTGAGAATATGGCTAGCTGTGACTGAAGCTAAAGTTAACCCAAGACCAAACACTTTCTTTGTTACTTGAAATTTTGTATGTACCTTACTTTCATGTAATAAAGCCCTCTGCATTTGACTTTGAGCGATTACAATAGTTTGTTCTTTTTCCCTAGAAGTATATTTGTGTAGAAGTGTGTAGTTCAAGCAGTACAAGCATACATACACAGGAATCAGTATTTAAACATTTAATTTAAACTGTGTCTAAGTAAGTGATGAAAAAGCATGATTCATGACAACAAACATTAGTATACAATCACTTGTTTCATAAATAAATTACTTTTCTACCATTCATCCATGAGATAGCTAATACATTTGATCTGTGAGATGATCATAAGATTTTCTGACAGATGATACATGTGTTCTGTTTCTGTGGAGATGTGCATGATTTCTGGTAGAATTCAGCATCTCTGAGTCTGAAGTTCAGTTCATCAAACACGACTCTGCTCTTCTACCTTGCAGAAAGAAACCACAGATATATATTCTGTGGTTGTAAACTCCTTCTACCGCCAGGGGCGCTGTCTCTTTCTCAGCTTCCTGTCAAAAAGATCATACAAATACCATAATTTCAAAGACATTGACCTGTGATAAAGCTACAAAAGTCTGTCAATCTATCGGAACAATGTGCAAAATTTAAATCAGCTTTTTAGTAAGCCAACCTACCTTAGAGAGCTGTATTTCCGCTTTGCTCCTCTAAGAGCAAACAACATGATTCCACATCCATAAGACAGCGTGTAGACTGGAATAAAGCACAACATGTAACCTGAGAAGAATTTCAAAGTATCTGCATACCTGCTGTTAGATATGTGACTTTACCATGATATGAGTTGAGGTTCAGGAAGGCCACAAAAAATGCAAAACAAAATCCCCAGTAAGCATCTAAAGAGAGTTAGAAGATAATGCTAGTTATAACAAAGAACAGGTAGTTTTTTAGATTTAGATTTCAAGGTCGTTGTTTTTATCAAAATAGTATGTATTCATGGCAGTTGCAGTAATATTATTACTTTCTACAGTGGGTAAATAATGATAATTCACTTTTAAAAAGGACTATAACACTATCAATCAGTTACAAATTATGTATAAACTCTTAGATATTAATAAAACCGTATTAAAACATCCTTTGAACACATTTTTTAGTGATGAATTATTATTTTTAAATGTAAATAATTAACAACAAATTGCTATCACAAATCATAACTGAATCAATTATCAGGTGTGTGTACCTCTTCTCTCATAGGGAGGGCCTTTACATCTCCTAGTATGGGGTGGCAGATCTGACAGGAAACATAAAAGATGAACATTGGTATTGTCATTGTTGTACAACAAAACATAAAGGGGATCAGGGAAAGTCTAAAACAGCATCTTTAGCAATTTAAAGGAACAACTTCTAGTTAAAGGTTTCTGCAATAACTATTATGTTTTGCAAACAAAGCTCAGCTTACCAGATACTATGCCCACAATCTCGAACACCATGGTGAAAAACACAGCAAGAACTGATGGAATCACGAGTGCTGGAAATGCAACATAAACATTATTTAACAGTTACAAAGTCCATTGTATAAACTTCAAATTAACCTCCAAACAAAAATAGGAAGGTCTGTTGATAAATTAGATCATGGAAATGTACATTGTTCCTACAAAATAAAAATGATTTAGCATTTAAGAACTGGAGTGATACTCTATGTCTGTATACTTACGACAAAAGGGCCTGTAGAGTGCCGTGCCACATCCCAAACCAAAGCAGATTGAATAAAAATGGTAATATTTGTCTGAAATGTTCAGAAGAAATATAATAGATTTAAGAAATATCTTCTAAATAAAGGCAGATTCCATTTGTTGTGTGCCAACATAATAATGTACATACAGTGTTGGTAAAAGTCCCCCTCCATATTCCTGAAAAAGAAACATTATCATTATCTATTGATAGAAACAGATCAACACAAATAGCTTGATGGATAAACACAAAGTAGGGTATTAATAAAAGACAGAAAGAGAAAGTAGGGAGACTGAAAAGAGAGAGAGAAAGCAGGAAATTAAATATAGTAATATCAAAATGAATAACTATACTGTACAGTGAGAGAATGGATTAACCTTACCACAGGTGAAAGACAAGGTATACACACCATTTATGTTCAGCTGCAGGTAAATGCTCCAGACAGGTGTAAGAACAACAGGATAACCAAACACCAAGCAGACAACTTCCTGAATCTAGTCAAACCACTCTGTCGCGTGAGGCAGACGGGAAGTCCCAGATAAGAATGTTTTGCTTTCACATTTGTATGTTTTAATGCTTTTACAGCCTGTCGTGAAGCAGTTAGTCCAATGTGTCATGGCTCAATGGCAATCAGTAAATCATTTGTTTTACTGAAGAGTTTGCCATTTTTTTTTTGCCATTTGGCATTACATCAGTTAACAAAGATAAGAGAAAACACGAATAACCTAAAGTGTCAGTCCACTTAATTGAGAAAAAAACAAAACATATTTGCTAAGAGAAGTTAAAATATACTGTATTGTCTCCAAAGGCAAAATTTTGCTTGGGAATTTGTGTTGCTCTGCTCTAATTCATATAATTTTAAATTAAATATAGTTTGGGTACAGGACTGTTAGTCAGGCAAAAACAGACATCTAGACTCCAAGAGCTTGTGACGAGCACACAATAATCCAGTTCATCAGAAACACTCAATAGATGATTCATTCTGAAAATAATTATTTGAAGCCATAACCACAATATCAATCTTGGGTAAAGTTGTAATTTTACTACAACACCTCTAGATGGCAGTGCTGCATTACACTCCTCCGTTGTTACTGAATCACGTCCAAACCCACGCAATGCATTCTGGTACTTGACGTAAAAACGGCAGCTGCCGTTCGTAGTCGTTGAGATACTGACGTCACCCTTAAAACTACATTTCCCTTACCTCTCATACCGATTTGAATGTCGTGCAGGGGTATTTTTTTTTTTTTTTTTTTTTTTTTTTCTCCCCCAATCGCTGATCTCAACTGAAGTTTCCTCTGTCAGCTTCCCGAAAAGCCTCAAGAAACTCCTCGAAAATGACAAAAGTATCGTCCGTGTTGAGCATCGTTAAAGTCGTCGGCGGGAAAAGGCAAAGGGAGCTGTAAGTCCCGACAATGCGGCTCAAACAAACCCTGCAGTGATTTGTGGTCTCGGTGGTTTTGTGCTCTTTGCTAGCTAGGGGCTGGGTCCCGTTACAGTCGGGGAGTCGGCGGCTCACCAAGATGTCCATGGAGGAGCAGGAATTCCCCGATGCGGTCCTGGTGACTGAGGCCGGGCCGCAGTGGCTCCGCGTGGAGGTCGAGCGGCTCACCCGGGAGCTCCGGGAGACGACCCATGAGAAGATCCAGGCGGCTGAGTACGGGCTGGCGGTGCTGGAGGAGAAGCAGCAGCTCAAGCAGCGACACGATGAGTTGGAGACAGAATATGAGACTGTCCGACACGAGCTGGATCAGCTGAAGGAGGTAAACCGAGGTCATGCACGCAGCCGGACACCTTGAAATGTGTATCTGCAACGAAAATATCATTCTGCTGTCCAAGCCCACGCAATGCATATGTCCCCCCTGCTGCTGCTTTGGACGTGTCAGTCAGAACCACAACCTCTGTAATCAGAACCAACATAAGTTATGCAAGATGAGCCATCGATCATGGGCCTGGGTCCTGTACAGCTCAGACATAACTTGGTATAACTTCAGCTCATGCCATCAAAAACCACAAAGTACCAGTAAGAGTGAACTGACTGACTGATAATTGTCTCTGGATATTCTCTTATGAAATGACTGATGTTGGCAGCCAAAAGCTATTTATAGTCGTTATAAGTAGCCGTGGGGTTCAACATGTAAGTTGTCTTCACATTGACTGATACGATTAACATTTCTTTTTGGTCACATGCCCGTACTTGCTCTTGGTATGTAAGGTTGAGGCCTTCAAATTAGATGTCTGCAGCTGCAGCAGTATGTCAAATTTAGATGCCTATGTGGCCAACCTTCTATTAGATTATTGGGTTTAAAAGTAACAGGAAGGATCAGGCTCGTATGGCAAGTCGTTTTAACTTCTAATAGCTAGACTGGATATGTATTGCAGATATCCTTGATTACATTCTTCCTAGGCATAATTTTCATTTCAGATGTCAATAATGTAATTTTGAATATCCAAGATACTTTGTGGCTGGTAAAAATGTCATTACGTATACCCACTATCACTTAGACACAGATATCTACAATTAGTATTATGACAATGCAATGCCAAAATGGCTCATTTCAGTTATGACCACAGTGTATGGTTATGACTAGTAACAATTGGATTGTAGATAGCTGACATGTTAGTTTTTCGAGTAAGAACTCTATTGTATACATCCAGAAATGCAGTTATGAATATCTGAATATTTAAAGCCAAATTCACATCATTGGCATTGACATTGTGGATATCCAAAATAACAGTTGTTGATTGGAAAAAAGTAGTTGTGGATATTTGTTTCGGCAAGTACAATCAAAGTTCTGCTTTCAAGTGAGAATTTAAAAGCAGATTTCTTTCATTTCCATTCTTACTAGTGAGAATACAACTTTTGACTAGGAGAAATGCTTTTATGGTGAAATACGTATAGGTGCGTGGTTCAATAAACATTAAGACCCCTTGCGATAGGGCTCTAGTAGAAAAGACGCATGTTTAAGACTTGTTTTGAATCTTGAGGAAGATAATATCCCTCCATGGTATTTTTTTTTAACTCCCCTATCCTGATCTCTCTTATGTATTAATTCTGCTCATTGGAGAGGCATTTCTAACAAGCTACTACAACAGTACTAGCCTCTGGTTGCCCTGAATTTCTCCTTACCAGCTACACCTTTTTGGGATTTGTCAATGTGGTTGGGTCAGTAAAGCAGAAGAGACCTTGGTTCACATGGCAAGGAGGTTTCCTTCTTTCATAATCACCGTCCAATTCAGATGCCTGACACTGGTTTTACCCAACTCATTTCAGCAGTAAAATGCCATGCTGTTGTATCAACAAATCTCTTTTCACATCCATTATGACTCCAACACAGTTTTTCTCTTAGTATGAACATGCCAGTCTGAACATCACCTTTAGATTTCTTAGGGGGATAATCATTAGCTGCTCTTTCTAACACGCATTGATGCTAAAAACTGCAAAAATTAGAAAATGAGGAAACGGTTAGACAAAAGAAGAAGCGATATTAGCTACTAAGATCCTAACTTGTGGGAAATGTTGACCTCATTTTTAGAGAGAAGTTGGGGTTTTCCCTTCTGCTCTGTATAAAAAGAGCCTTGCAGACAGTTTTTTTTCAACCTTAAGAGGACCTGCATCCTACGGCACTTCCACATTGGACTCAACATGCAACAGTTGTGGTCGCCACCTGTTATCGACTATATCTCCTTTGCTCGCTCTTAATATTTTTGTGTATTTGAATATTTATTTTGTGGTGTTTCACTGGTTACCAGAAAGCCACAAATGCAAAACATTGGTTACAGAAAACAGCTTTGATAGTGAACAAGAGATTCTCTGGTTGAAGTCGGTCTCTTCCTGAGCTGTAAACCAAAAAAATAAGAACGAGGTCTGTTTAATCACAAGCATTACTACACATGAATGCATTCAGTCCAAATTTCAATTAGGGTCGCAACTAGCAATAAATTTGATTATCAATGAAGCATTTTATTTTTTCAATTGATCATTTGGTCTATTAAATGTCTCAAAATAATGAAAAAGCTTGTTACAATTTCCCACAGCCAAAAGTCATGTGCTTAGGTTGTTTGTTTTATTCAACCAAAAGTCAAAGCCTTAAATATAATCAGTTCACTGTCATATATGACAAAGAAAATAATTGAATCCTTATATTGAAGAAGCTGCAACCAGGGAATGTTTGATTTAATGTTCGATTTAGTTCATGGGTTAATTGACTAATCGTTACAGCTCTTTTTTTTCTGTTAACTAATAACACCTCCAGACTCGCTTGTGTCCTCTCTGCATGAGTTTCAATGACTTATTCTAAGTTGTGTCTCGATGCAGATTTTGTCCATGTTACATTATTCATGGAACAGACAGTCCAGTCACTGTGACTCACTGTTGTTGTCATTGTCTTGGTATCTCATGACTCTGAGTGTTGCTTTTCTCTTTTTAGTAGAGGATGTAAGTGCAGGAATCCCCCATGATCACCCAGATTGATTTCACGTTATGATTGACCTTACTTGTGACACATATCCTTTTGTTTGACTGAAAACTTTTCAGGAATAAAAGGTGGGGTTAGATGCTGGTAAGAAGGAGAGCTACAGCTCTGTGGTGGGTTTCAGGGCTTTCTTGGACAGTAGATGTTATGTCACCAGTTTGGCTCAGTGCTCGTTGGCTTGAAGTCTTCAAGCCTTTTAGTCAAATGGCTGTGGGAATCTGACATCAACCTGTTATCCTATTTAAACTTTGGCTCTGAATCTGTCAATGCCTCCATTAGACCCTGCCTTTCCCACCTCTCTGCTTTGGAAAGGCTTTTAACAGACCAGAGAGCGAGTGGTTTTAATGTGTCACCAGTTCCTCCTGCATCTTGAGGATTTTTTTTTTTTGTGGTTATTGTCTTTCAAAATGACTGAAATATGCCAAGAATGCGGCAGCTTTTCAAATCAATAGCAAAACAGTAACTGGCCATTTCAGCGTTTAACTGTAAATTTAAAATTGAGTTTTCTCATGTTAGATTTCTAAGACAGATTAAACAGAATGAGAGTGTTTTCCCCTGAATGTGAATTGGACAACAGCAGTCTCTAGCTTGCTCCACGTTGTCATGTTAGCAGGACAAATTCGTATTTATGCAGTTAAAATGTAATTGGTGCATGATTTTTTTTTTTGTCATGCTCTGTTAGTGTGTAAGATGAACATTATGACATAACACGGAAATGTAGCAGCAGGATAACACAGCACTTGTGAGTGAATGGTCTTCTGTAACACAACAGAAAGAGTGGACAGCTAGTAATAGATTCAGTTAATGATAGGCTCTTGGTATTTTTGAATAAACACTTTGGGTAAAATAACCCTAATCTGTCTTTCTCTGTCCCCAGGCCTTTGGACAAGCGTATTCAGCCCACAGGAAGGTGGCAGCAGATGGGGAAAGCAGGGAAGAGTCACTGATGCTTGAGTCTGCCAGTAAGGACGCTCTCTACCAGCAGAAGGTCCTGGAGCTGCAGAATGAGCTCCGACAGGCCAAAGACTCCCTCACAAGCGTACAATCTGAAAATGATCGCCTGTCGTCCATTGCTCTGGAGATAAGAGAGGTGATCGTTAAATTATACAAGTATTAGAAAGCAGAATCACAATATAAATGTTGTGCTCATTTGAATATTCTTATTTTCATTATGGTCCTAATGTAATATCAAGAATATAAAATACATCTCATGATCTCCCTGTTAAATTCTACAACATTCTGTTGATGAAGTCCTTATGTATCAATGAAAACTCTATTTTACCGAGTTGTTTCTAGTATGTTAACCTGAAATTGCTTCCTGGATGCTGTTGACACACTGATCTACCATTTGTTTTTGTTTTCTTTAGCCTTTTGTGTTGTAACTGTAAATGTTTTTCCTAAATCAAATGTTACTGTTTTGGTAGTGCTGATATCAGATTAGTTATTTTTCATTTTAAATGGAGGTCAGTAACGAAGCACGTCTTTCGTTTGAAATGGTACCCAAGAATTTTGTCATTTACGATCAAAATAGTATAAAAGAGAATGTTAGTAGAGCTAACTGAAGTTTAGACTGACATGGAGACCAGACAACCACTAGCTGTCAGGGTGACTTGTGAGAGAGTTGAAGTTTGTGCTTGTAGTGGGGGAGGGGTCAGTTAGCGGAAATGCAGTGAAACCAGCAGTAGAGATGATGTAATGGTCCACTGTGAGTGACACAAAGGATGTTCTCTGCCAGGACTCTCTGTAGTATGGATTGGTAAGTGGACCAAGTCCTCCTTCTGTCATTACACTTGCCTGCCAAAGTCTAGCCTCTGTGGTATGTGAAACATGCTGACACGCTGATCCTCATTTCACTTGACCAGATTAGTTGCAAGGATGTAGTTTGCACTGCCTGGGTGATTTTTTTCCCCTCAAAGATAGTTGGTATTTATGTATTTATTTATTACGTATTTTTTTCTTATACCTTCTCCTATAACGTGTCATAACTTTCCCCTCTTCTCCTGTGTACAGCATTCAGAGCTGGCAGAGCTGCAGCGAGGTCAGCTGCGTGATGACGTGAGAGAGTACAAGGTGCGAGAAGCTCGTCTGCTGCAGGACTACAGCGAGCTGGAGGAGGAGAACATCTCTCTTCAGAAACAAGTGTCTGTGCTGAGACAGAGCCAGGTAAGAGCAAGAAGATGGAACATAATACTCACTTTGTTACACATTTTGAAACTGGGTGGAAATTATGGGGAAAAAGTCATGTTGTTTTTGTTTAAACACCATTTTGTCACTCAAACTATACACATTATTATTTTTTTCTATAATAACCACATTGTAAGTCAAGAGGTTAAAGACATGTCGCCTTCCCAACACTTTTGACGTTTGCTAAAATTTGAAATTGTAATCAAAAAATGTTTATGCTGGCTTTAATTTAAACATTTTCACATCTAAAGTTTTTGTTTTATTGTCACTAGACACTATTTGTATGGTCATTTTGGACAAAAAAACCCAAATCAATATAGAAGTAAAATTATTAACAGTTTAATTTATATTTCTGACCATCTGCTAAGGTGGAATTTGAAGGTCTAAAGCATGAGATCCGCCGTCTGGAGGAGGACTCCCAGTGCCTACACAGCCAGCAGGAGGAAGCTGTGCGTCTGAGAGAAATCGCTGAGCGACAGCTGACGGAGGCCTTAGAAACGATCAAAACGGAGCGTGAGCAGAAGGCATCTCTTCGCAAGGAGCTCTCCCACTATATGACCATCGGCGGCTCTGTCAGCTCTTTCAGTATCTCCTTCGACAACCTAAAGCTCCATGAGGATTCCTCCATCATTACAGAGCCCGACAATGATGATCTCATCAGAGGCTTTGAAAACGGCTTGGCCAAGATAGGTGAAGGTGATGGAGACAACAGAGCTGCTGTGAACAAGAGAGGAGACGCTTTCAAGCCGGCTCCTAGCCTGGTGGACGACCTGCTGAGCGAGCTCAACATCTCTGAGATCCAGAAACTTAAACAACAGCTTGTGCAGGTATGAAATTCATGAAATCCTCTTTGACAATCCATTCATTACTTGCTGAATGAGTGCAGTGTGCTGCAGTGTCTGTCTGATTCCTTGTGTTCAACACATTCACGCAAAAGTCGATTTAACCTTCTACTAAAACATATCTGTATATAGCACAGCATGTGCGTGCACATAAGATTATCGTGCTAACTAACTATTCGTGGGAACATCTACGAGTGTTTGTCTGAGTAGATTCCTCTGGCCTTTAATTTACTCAGTCTGCTCTCTGCTCAACATATCCTCATGGTGGCAAAAGCAAATTATTAGGTTCAACATTATATCTATAATACAACAACTTCTCGATTTATGACAAAAGTATTATAAAGCATTTGTACTAAAGAGACTGTTGAATAAGCTTCAATGCAGTGCCTCAAATATTTTTTTTCCATTTTGAAATTACGAGAATCGAGAGCCTAAAGGTGCAATGCTCATTTACTGATACACAAACTTCAGAAAGTAGCTTTATTGACTGACGCCACATTTCATTTGAAAGAAGGCTACAGTTAGTGTTGAATTAAGTGTTCTAAAGTTATTTAATTTTGCCATTGTCAAAATTCTAATTCTTGATTACTATATTAGTAGACATTGTCAAATCTTTAACTCTCCACATCAAGTGTTGGTGGTAGGGAAAACATGTGATTGATCATCTATGGCCATATCAATTGTGTAAGCATTTTTACATTCATCAAATGTGGACATTTTAGGAGGATATTTGCTGAAATCAATTTTGTGAAATTTGAAAAAAACTGTACTCAGATATAGAAACTGTACTGGCTTTGATTATAGAGGGGAAAGGAGAGAAATATACAATGTGTGTTCTTCCAGCTCGCCAAAGGGCTTTTTGCCGCTTTCTTTTATTTTTAAAACATTTTTTATTTTGTGCTATAAGGTTGGCCAACTGACTGAAAGTGCTTTTATGTTCATGTTTAGGTGGAGCGGGAGAAAGCCGCCCTGATCAACTCTCTCCAGGAGAACCAGAAGCACCTTGAACAGGCCTATGGGACTGTGTCCGAGCAAAAGGAAACGGTCAACAGGCTGACTGAAAACCTCACTGCCATGAGGAAACTTCAGGCCAGTAAGGAGCGCCAGTCTGCCCTCGACAGTGAGAAAGACAGGGACAGCCACGATGACGGAGACTACTACGAGCTGGACATCAATGGACCCGAGATTCTTCAGTGTAAATACACTGTGGCGGTGTCTGAAGCCGGGGAGTTGAGGCAGGAGTTGAAGACTCTGAGGTCACAGTACGAGGAGTGTCGAACCCAGTACGAATGTGAGCGAGCGCGGCTGGATAGCGAAATCCAGGAGCTGAGGTCAAAGTTGGCGTCCCTGGAGAAGATTAGCCACGGCGACAAAGCAGAGGTGGCTCGTCTGGAGAAGGAGCTCCGTCAGGTCAGCGAGACGGCGGGAGAATCACTTGGCAGCCTTAACGTGGCGCAGGATGAGCTCATAGCTTTCAGTGAAGAGCTGGCCAATCTCTACAACCATGTGTGTATGTGCAACAATGAGACCCCTAACCGCGTCATGCTCGACTACTACAAAGAAGGAAAGGCCATAGTAAGAAAGGGGCATGAAGGGAAGGAGCACCAGTCTTCCATACTTCTCACTAATGGGCTGATCACTGAGACTGAACCTGGAAGTAATTCCAGCAGCACCTCAGCTGTGCCCGTCCCAGAGCACCGGCCAGAACCCATGAACGTCTATAACCTCGTAGCCATCATCAGGGACCAGATCCGCCACCTGCAGCAGGCAGTGGACCGCACCACAGACCTGTCCCGTCAGAGGCTTGCTAACCTGGAGTTGAGCACAGTGTCAGACAAGGACAAGGAGGCTTGCATGGGAGAGATCCTCAAACTGAAGTCCCTTCTGAGCACCAAAAGGGAACAGATCGCCACTCTCAGAGCTGTGCTGAAGGCCAACAAACAGGTCAGAGGACAACCCTGAGTGTGTCTGTGTGTGTGTGCTTGTGTGTATGCATGGCTGCTGTTTCTCAGAGGAAGGATGTTCATTGTTTCTCAAAGTGACAAGTGCAACAGAAAAGGATAACGGTCTTAAGCTAAAAATAACCACTGAGTTTAGACTTGACGGAAGTGCACGAAATGAATGAATGAATAATGAATGAATGATTATATAAGATCTTATTCCTTTTAGACGGCTGAGGTTGCTCTGGCCAACCTGAAGGGTAAGTACGACAGCGAGAAGGCCATGGTGACGGAGACAATAATGAAGCTCCGCAATGAACTTAAGGCTCTGAAAGAGGACGCTGCAACGTTCTCCTCTCTTCGAGCCATGTTTGCTACAAGGTATGATTATACATAATCACTGGTTTACATTTAACATTACCAAAATATCAAAAGATCCCTGATATTTCTTTATTTCCTGCTAATTCTGCCTCTTTTCAGAACAATTTCCTAATAATGAAACTAAAATTCAAGCAATTTTATGTCGGTGTTTACATTTGTGAGAGACTCAAAGCATTGTGGGAATTTCTGATGCAATACTTGTGCGCTAGCTGAGACCTCTTCCTCCCATCTGGAATAGGCGGTCTGGGAAATGGAGAAAACATGTGACAGTAGCAGCAGTTCAAGGCACATTGCTCCACCTGCTGGAAATAATGTTTATCGTCCTTTTCCCCTCTCTTACTCTTTTTCTCCACGACTCCCCTCTCTTTCCCTCAGGTGTGATGAGTATGTGACCCAGCTGGATGACATGCAGAGGCAGCTGGGTGCTGCGGAGGATGAGAAGAAGACCCTGAATTCTCTGTTACGTATGGCCATCCAGCAGAAACTGGCCTTAACCCAGCGCCTGGAGGACTTGGAGTTTGACCATGAGCAGGCGCGCCGCAACAATGCCACAGCGGGGGGTGGTAAGAGCAAAACAAAAGCCAAGGGAGCCTCGTCCAACCATCATGTAAGTCAGAACTTGTACTGCAGAACCAACTCTGAGCCACTAAGCATCAGTGGAGGCTCTGGGTTCTCATACAAGGCTTTATGTGGGCTTTTTAAACTTCTATATCTGTATTTTAAGATTTGTATTTCTCTCAGGCTTTGCATAAACACATATTTTCTAACACTAAAATTTCTGTTTGTAGAGCCGTTATACCTCTAAGACAATATAAGGCATACTAGTATTATTCCTATTTAATATGTTTGTACTGTTAACAATACATGGTTGTGTTTACGATGTTAGACCGGTTGAGCAGAACTACTCCTTTCTTTTGTGCTATTCTCAGTCATTTACTAGCATAAAAACTATTAAACTTTAAATTTAAGTTTGATTTTCTTGTTTTTGTAATAACATTTATAAACAGAATTTATTCAGTTGGCAACAATCTCCTGAGCATGGTGTATAAGCCTCTTTTTTTCATGTGATATTTATATCAAATTTGTATAAGCAGGTGTAATTTATTGGGAAATTATTTGAGGTCTGTGACGTGTTAATGTGCCAGGAAGTTGTTTTGTGGGGGGAGGTTGCAAAGAGGATGATGCTTCACGTAATCAACAAAACGTGATGTGAACAAGTGCTTAGGAATTTGAGCCTGAAAACCGTTTCTGAAGAGTTTGCAGAAAGAAGTTTTATTTTACAATTGTTATTCCATTTGTTATATACCTCCTTACTTTTCTAGAAACCATTAATTTATATGTAATCTCAGTTCATAATACAACTTTCTTTTTTTTGTTGAGATAACGATTGAAAAGAAAAAATAATGAAAAACTGTCTGCAGTAATCTGCTCAGTTTTAACTACAATAATCATGTTTTTGTTCCGAGATAAGATACTATTCTCAATTTTGTATCTAATGAATTCAGAATATAAAAAAAGGTTTATGTCAGCAAACAAGAGAGTCAAAACTATTTTAAATTATCATGAGATCATTAAAACATTCCCCGTAATATCAGTGACTCTTTGAAGCCGGCATGCATTACACAACTTCTCCTTTTCTTCCTGCTTCCATCTAAGTTTCCTCACCGCTATCTTCATAAACCTCATTTCAGTAATTAAAAGGAAATTGAAATTTCAACAATCAATCAACAATCAATCTAATGTGATTTACTTATTTTTTTTTCTTTCCATTTGCAGTAAATCTATCATGCCGAGTTTCCTTAAGGAGGTTCTTCAGAGTGTCTGTGACAGTTGCCAGTCATCTGGTTCCTTCACTCTCTAATCATGGTCCAAATCATGTTGCTAACACAAGATCACAAACACCAGTATTTTCCAAGGGCCTTGTTTTAGAGTGCCAAAAACAAGTACGTAAAATGATGTTGAACATGCAGAAAGAATGACTCATCGCATCTGTTGCCAACTGCAGTTCCCCAGTCTACCGACACTATGCACCACTATTACTGTTCTGCTAATTACCCATTGCCTGTGTAATCCTGACTGTGCACTTTTTGTTTCTCACTTGCTCTTAGGTGATTCCTCTTTCTTTAAAAAAATCATACTAATTGTTTCAAGTATTATATGATGTTTTTTTTACCGGATGTGCATGTTTATCTACCAGATTGTTGGTGATGTTTTCAAATGATTCTAAATATTTTTTTCCCTATTTATTTTATAGCAGCAAATCCAGAGATTATGTAGTTATTCTTTTTAAAACCAGAACTTTCACTCACTGGTTGAACTCCAACAAAAGAGACACATACACTTTTCTACCTTAGTTGTTTTCCTTTTGGCCTTAAATGTATGGGTGCCTTTCTATCAGGCCATAGCGACACTTTCAAAGTTATCAATATTCTTGATAACCATTATTTAGCTAAAAAATAATAATTCAGTATATTATTTTGACTATATAACCCTGCAAATATGGTGCTTCAGTTTCAGGGTCTTACTACATGTTGTGTTTTGGGGCTATTCTTTTGTTGACATGGCAGAGCTGTTACAAATTCAAGTATGCTTGTTATGACATAGAACGAGTATTAATGCAAAGCTTATTTAAATATTTTTAAGTTAAGGTCAGATGTTAATAGTATTCATACTTTATTCATGAAGGAGAGTTTTTAATGTAATTGTTTTAATACAACTTTTTGTAAACCTTTTGAGTCCTAAAATCTTTCAAACAACAAGGCCGCAGTGCTATTTTGTGTTACAAGGGCAATTTGCAAACATGGCAAGAAAAAGACAACTAAATGTTTATGCTATGTAAAAAAATATTGTTCACATTGTTGCTCACAAACTTGGTCCTCATTGATATTTTAAAATGTTTTTACCATACCTGTCATTGTATTTATTTGACACTGTTCAGACTAAAGGATGTCATCATCCTTTTCATTTCATAAGGGAGTTTGAGTGGAGGTGGCTGGTCATAATATTGACAAGACTGGACTTGTGGTTAAACACTAGCAAAATGCATAACTCTGGGCTACTGTCTCTGCTAACAGTTATGGCTGGTGTTGAAATAAATCTAACTTTCACAAAAGCGTGATTGTTGTTCTTTATGAATCAAAAAGATGTACCTCCTATTAACTACCATTTCGCAACACATGCTTGTTTCTTTTTTTTTTACCATAATGCTTAGTTCTTTCAATGTTTAGAAAATCAGAAAACAATAAATATTTCCGAGCTAACACTAACCTTTATTACATGTCAACAGTGAGAGTATTGACGGTTCAGCCGGTTTAGTAAGAGCCGTACTATTTCTATTTTTTACCTGTGTACCATATTTATTTTTTCTGAAACATACATACAGACCACTCAGCAACTTAATACAAGGTACATTATTGTGCATACAAACATATAAATAAGATATAAAATAGATATAGACCTCAAACTTAATGTTAGCAATGTGTACACGATAAGCTATTCATTTTACATTAATGTACATACACTTTTTGTTTATTCTTAAGTCTTGAATGAAACATGGATGTATCAAATTCTGTTAAAAAAAAGTTTTTTATTGGAGGAATGTAAAAATGGGTATTTAAAACGTACCCATTTAAATTGATACATTAAAATTATATTATAATATATTTGCACCTAGATGTATGTTTTATTCAAAATACATACCAGTATATCTGTATAAAACATAGTTTTTATTGGTCAATAATGAAATGAATGCATAACTATAGCATGGCCTAGTTTAGTTATTGCAATATTAATTTTCACTTCCGGTATAAATCTTCACTTTTGAAAGACGTTTACGTAAGCCACGCCCTGCCTGCGAGGTGACGTCAGAGGGCGTGTCCAAACGAAGGACAGAAGGGATTCCACAATGGGAGGTTTGTGTCTTTCTTGAACGAAAACTAGCGCTTTATCTTACTATGTAGTTAACACCTCTATTCCGCGTTAGTGTCGTGCACATCAACATTACCACAGCGTTAACGACTTTAACGGAAGCCTCGCTTGGTCAATGACAATGTAACGTCTCAGTCTCAGTCCTGTTTCTGAAAAGTTTCTTAACAACACAATTGCCATAAGAAAGAGCCAAAACAGACTCCCCCCTCCTCCAAAAGAAAAGCCTAGCCTGTTGTCAGTGAATGGACGGGTCTTGCTGATGTTTTAAGTGTTTTAACGCTATTTTAAAATGGTGTCTCTGTTAACGTGGACAGACAGCTTTCATGATCAGCTGACAGAGGACAGCGCCTTCCTCAGAGCCGACCTGAGACTGGACACGGAGCTGGTGGACAAAGTCATCCTGCAGCTGAACAGAATCTACCCGCAGATCCTGTCAGACAAGGAGGCCACAAAAGTGAGTCCTCATGCAAAGCACCTCACTGTCTTGGTCACATGCAGGCAGTGGTGGACGAGATGAAGTCAAAGTAGTATATATAGTATAGTAGTAGTACTCAGTTTGAGTAAAAGTTCCGCACTAAAAACATACAGCAAAGTGTAATGCAAAATATTATAAACGCATTCATTATGAGGAGGAATGACCCCTGTCAATGTGATACCATAGTATTTTACTTTCCTATTATTACCGGTGTATCAACTTGTAAGCAACATTTATTGTTGTAGCTGAATGTGATGTTATTAAAATATATATTGCATCATATTCCATACATATTTCTATGCAAAAATAAGGTAACTATAGCTGTAAGATAAATGTAATGGACTAAGAAATACATTTTTTCCCCCTGAAATGGAGTAACATCATTATTTGAATAAGATAAAAAATGCTGCAGGAATGTGCAAATACCTTACAATTGTACTTCAACAAAACATATATAAAATAACTTGAGCAAATCTACTAAGTTATGTTGTATCATTGCATGTATAAGTATTTATTCTCAAGCATCTGATTCATGTTACTAATACATTCAGGTCCATGGGTCTCCTGGCCTGAACAGAGACTGTGGTTAAAAACTTTACCAAGAAATCATGTCTCAGATTAACAAATGTCATGACAGCATGTAAACACGATGAAACAGCACTTTGATGGGAATAAATGAAAACATTTCAGTGGAAATGCTTCATGCTGGCATAAGCAAGTTGTGTAAGCAAGACATTTCACATCATCATATCTATGTTAGTCATATTTGAACTGTTGTTTTTGTCATCCAGTTCAGAAACTTGGATGTGCCCACAAGTGTTCGACTCAGTGAGCTCCTGGCTCACCTGCAGGGGAGAGGAGAGGAGGCATGCAGGGAGTTTTACAGAGCTCTTCACTTGCATGTAGAGGAGGTTTACTACAGCTTGCCCACACGGCTCCGCCTCAGAGGTTCGTCTCAAAAAACGGCTTCTCTGTATCATGTGTGATATCACATAATTATTTGGATATTACAGAAGGGATTGAACATTTTTTGTTGTGTATTCTAGTATATTTACATTTTATTCAGCACACTTAAACAATCCGTCCTACCTTCAGATTCCTTAGACCCACTGGCATATCCACGTGTCTGCAAACAGAGATATGTTCTGAACGACAGAGGTAAGGTGTTTATTTAAAACAATGTATGACAATATATGTGAACATTCAAACCGTAGAACTGCAACATCACAAAATAGTAGATGATTTAGCGATGCTTTAAAAAAAAAAAATCAGCAAATAAGGAATATTCAGTGTGATTAAAACCTGTTCCAGGCTAGACGTGTGTTAGGTGGTTATTCAGCACTGACACACAACAGGCAGTTAATTACATTTATGTTGATATGCCTTTATTTTTCCCAGGTCCCGTCTTCTTTCTGGGCTGTTTCAGTGTTACAGTGGGAATGGCTCTACTTTATTACTACAGTGGTAAGGATTATTTCCGTTGTTTAACGTCACCTGACATTGCAAGTCAGATATTGTCTGGCTAGCAGATATATTAACTTTAGTGTATACATACATACATTTTGAAAATATAACTCCACTTGATGCTGTTATTTTGGTGATACAAAGATGATGTCTTTGTTCTGTAGAGGCTAAAGTGGCTGGAGGAAGCCGGGCCCTCGGGATGGCTGCTCTGGGTTTGAAGAAAAAAGCCCAGGAGGTTCTCATATGGTACACTGAAGAAACACTCATGAAGTAAGGGGCTGACTCCTTCACAACCAGGTGCTTCAGCAGTACTGCTCTGATGAATGCCAATTGTACCAAAGCACAGCACACTATATATTTTCAGGAGTTGAATTCTAATTTTGTACACAGTCGAACTGTATATAGTATTTTTGCGTGTGATCTAAATTTCTCAATTTAGAGAAATTTACATATGGGGTAAATTCAGATCTGCATTTGGCACTTTGCTATTATTTCCTCATGTGTTGATATCTATTTAAGTGGATTAAAGGAGCTGAATGAATTCAAGGGATGAACTCAGCGAAAGCAAAAACAAGCAGATTAAGCAAGTTGTTCTCACAGCAGTCTTCAAATGTGAGATAAATTAGCTGTTACAAACCAATTGAAAAAAGAAATATTGACTGTCTAGTGATAAAATAGGGCATTTTAAATAACTTTATATTAACAATGCAGGTACATTCTTGACCATAAAGGTTCCATTTTCAGGACCTCAAAAAGGATAGCCTCCATCTCATCACTACATTTGTCCTGTTCATATTAATTATCCTTGAATGAAGAAAGCAACAACCTGCATTGTGTGAGCTGAGTAATTTAATTTATTTTGGTAACGAAGAATTCTACTTCCTTCTCTGCTCAGTTACCACTGATGTCAAGCATACTAAAATACATTTTCTCTCCAAATTGAGTCAGAAACAAAGATTTCTGTGAACTGGTACCGTCCATAGATGTATAAAGAGAAGGTCATGTCATGAGCTCTTGTTAGTACTTAGCCGCCCTCTTGTGGCCAAAAGTGAAATAACTTCTTCACCAAACTGCACAAATGTGTTGGTTTCATAGGGGATTCTCGAAATCCTGCTTCTCACGTGTAAACAAAAACAAAAGATTAGTCATGTGAAGAGCAGCCAGGGGACAGAAAACGAGCTGTGTCCATATAATAATACTTTTGACGAGATTTGCAGTCAAGTGATTGCTTCTACCAATGATATCCCGCTCTACCAGCGCGGTGCATTGTGGGTAGAGTAACGACTCAAACAAAATATACAAATGTCATATAAAGATTTGTTATAATGAATCGTTACCACAGACCAACTTGTTTCAAAAGAAACATTCAACAGCTGTGTTTAATATATGTAATTATTACTACAACCCAGAAATGACACCATAAGTCAAACCAACCTGGGTAACTCATCGTATATATACTTGACAGACTGCCTTTATTTAGCGTGTTGTATGAAAGGAGAGAAGGTTAGCACTCCCCTTGACAAGGATGGAATTGGCCCTCGTGGCCATCAACACACATACGGTTAAGGCACTGCCACCTACTTCGTGGCATCTATAACCATATTTTTTTCAATCGTACATCTTTGACTTTTGCTAAACAATGTCTTACTATCTCTGAAGATCGTGTTTCCTGTAATGACCACGTCTCCTGCTCTCCCAATGCCTTCAAAACCGGAAGCATGTTGAGTGTTTTCCCATGTCCTTGTTCCCGCTGGGTCGGGCAGGATGACGACTTTGTTTCCTTTTGGACCGTATGATTTAGCCCACTGCTGAACATCGGGGTATTACATAAACATTTACGCCTCATTTATCTAAATGTTTCTAAAACACTTCATCTTTTTTCTTAGTCTTCTTTCTGAGCTTTTTGCCGATTGTTTATTAGTACGTTTCTGATAAGCCTTTTTTAAAATACAAAGTCTGGCAGAAAATGAATTTACCTCAAACAGGCAGATACAACTTGATGGTATTTCTCAGAATGTTTAAACAGTTTCTTTTAACTAAATAACATATAGAAGGGTCTCTGAACATACAGTTATTGTTATGATGGTGCTTTGTTAAACTGTATTTCTGTGTGGGTTTTTTTATGGTTCAATCCAAGAAACGCCTCAAAACATTTATTCAACTTGCATGGCCTTGTTATTATTCTTTTACTCAACAATTTGAAATTTTATAAGGAAATACTGATAATTGATTTCTGATGCTTGTCAATGAATGTCTCCGCATCGAGTCCAGTGCCTGACAGTTTGTCACATTCTGTGTGTGGTGTAAAAATGCCTTAAATCTAGAAGTGCCAGAAGTGCCATCATTTGTAGAACTGATATTTTTCTCTTTGTACAATACAAAAAATGCATGATCTGAATAAAATAAAGACAATGAACACATCTTATTACTTTTATAGTTTTATTTATAAATGGCATTTAAAATATTCACAGTGTATAGCACAAGTTCATGGAGTAAAAAGCTTTGAAAATATTTGGTCCTTAAAAAAAAAGATGAAAACAAATCGTTACAGTAACCACATACACTATATACCTCAATGCACAAACACTGGAAGACATAAGCTAATATATACAGGTTACTCCGTTTATACATTACACACACAGACTTTGCATATCACTTTAAAAAAAAAAAAAGCATGTAAGGTCCACTTCATTAATTGGTTATCGTTTTTAACAGTGTAAACAATTTAAATATTTGCCCCCACAATAAAGCTATTCTATCACCTAATGCCATCTGAGCAGCAGTATGCTCAGATGGCTCCAGGTGCTCGTATTATTAAGAATGTCATTTGGATTATGCTGTGGTGGTTACGGTTTTTACTTTTTTATAAAAATGAAGGCATACATTAGGTTAAGACTGACAGATACCGACACATTTCAGAATAACAGTAGAATATCTTTTTCTCAGGAAACATCAGTAAACTGCTCCTGATATGTTTGTTTGATAAATAAAGGCAATCATTTATTTGCATCAGTAACCTGAGCATGATAAGAGGTAACAAACTGGTGAATCAACACATGAAATAAAAACTGACCGTACATTTGTCTATAGCCATGGTTAGTGACGTCACCTGATCCTGAACGTATGTCGGGCCTCCTCAACCCTGGGAGGTTGAATTACATAAAGACAAGTGCGCCTGTAATGCCATTTGGCTGGGAAATCGATATCCTGTTCATTTGCATAAATAATGAGGTCCATCTTTACTAAGTTGATCAGCAGGTGAGTGATGTAAAAGGGTGATCAAGAACTTGGTTTAGGTCGCTGGACTCCAAAAGCTGTGATGAAGACGTTGACCACGACTATGATAAAGACGAAGGCCGTGGCGGCGTTCTCCATGACGTTCAGCTTGTAGTGCATGCTGGTGTCATTCAGGTTCCACTTAACTGGCAAAACAGAAATAAAGAATGAAGGCATTATTGAGGTTTGCTTAGTCAGTAGGAGTGCCTTCCTTACCACCAAAAGGGGGCAGCACAAGTTTTTCTGTCAGATTAGCCGTGAAGTAATCATTTCTGAGCAGACATAAATGAACAGCCTCTGACAGCGCTGCCCTCAGGTGATAATTAGCTTTTCCCTCAGTTAGCATAACATGCCTGGCTGGTTAGAAAAGGGAAAATGTTTTAAGACAGAGCTAGATCTGTAGTTTTTACTGGCCATCTTTGTTTTGGCAAATCTCCAATCACATTACATATGTTCCCCCCAAGGTTAAGGAAGCACTTTAAAATTAGAAACAGCTGACAGCAGAGGCGTTTCTTCCTGCCGTGGCTCTCTAAACTCAGCTCTCTGTCACAACATTAGTCTCTGTTAGGATGAGATAAGAATACAAGGGAGGAGGGAGCGCACCGATGTATGGGAATACAAACTTGTGCTCCTAAGTTTATGAGCCCAAAGAAGCTTCATTTTTATTCATTTTTAGATTTTATGCTTGTGAAATAAAGTGAATAAATGATTTCAAGGCCTTTGGTTGTTGATAACCCTTCGTAAACACGTGAAAACAACTCAACACAGCATGAGGAAGTTTATACATTTCTCAAGTTTGTAAATTAGTAGAAAAGATTTGTGGTTCAAGAGGAAACTGCTGCAATTTCAGCATAAACAATCTCAACAGTGAGGTAACACAAAGCCTGAGAACAAAATAGAAGAACTGCTTTGGGGAACATATGAATACCAATTAAAAAAAATTTGTCACTCCCCATAATAGGCGTGACACAGAAGTTACACATGTGCACACATTATTAGAAGTCTTGGCCCCGCTTTTGGCTCTAACAGCAGGCCAAAAGGTTACACATGGAACTTAATGTTGCTGTGTACATGTGTAATTTCAGGGTCACAAGAAGCGTGGGAGTTTTGGATACTGAGTTTCACACACAGCTGTCTCCTTTGAATCTGAACTTTGAATTCAAATAGGCTTCACACAATATTGCAGTAGAAAACACCTACAGATTTTGTGTGCAGCAGAAACAAAACATAACAATACATCATTTTTTGGAGGGGAATCGCCGTAAATCTTCTCATTTGTGAATGCTAACGTTTGTCGAATGGATTCCACACTTACCTATGAAGATGAGCAGAACTCCCACTACGATTTGTAGGATGAGGGAGATGCTAATAAGAGTAATAAGAGGCACATAGAAGGTGAACTCTGGTCCTTGCTCCAGTACAGCCTTCAGCTGTGAGGCGTTGGCCATCAGGAGAGCCACATCCAGCATGCTCTCTGCTGCACTCTTCTTATTGGCATAATGGTTCATGTTCAGAGGCCCCGTCCTCTGGGGGCCTTGCAGCAGGACCTGAACACAAAAACAAAACCCTGACATCAGTACGACACAGAGAATGACACATGAGTAACGGGTAGAAATGTGATACCTAAAAAGGTCGGTCGGGTATGTCTCTTATATTTATTTTATTAATGGGTAAATTATGGTAATGTCTTTAATGGTTTTGTGATGAAGTGTCTCAGGTATCTTTTAAACTCAACAGCACTCATTTAACTAAATACACGTGAAAAATAGAGGGGCACTAAATATAAGAGCAGATCTCCGCCAAGAGCATGCCTTATGCCGCATGTGCACAGATTGTAAAGCCCTCTGAGGCAAATTTGTAATTTGTGATTCTGGGCTATACAAAATAAACTGAATTGAATTGAATTATGCTCCAGCATGGGCTCTTCTTTGGCCCATGCTTGAACTCTTTTGCAGAGGTAGTGAAACCTCTCCGTCAGTGTACTGAGGTCATAGTAACCAAAAGTATGACCATTTTTACTTTCACACCCATAACGCTCACACTGTAAAAGCACCTAATTTCTTATCTTGAAACTTGTGTAAACGTGGTGTTTTAAATGTTACATTAACATAGAGAAAATGAAAGCACTGTGAATGACTGGAAAGTATGATTTCCCCTTCTCAGGAACTATATAGCTGTTTTTTTTTTTGGGGGGGGATTATTTTTCACCCTCTAAAAAAATCCCACTTGTCATTTCAAATTACAGAAGTGCGTCAGCAGCACAAACAGGAACTTTTCCATCAAAACGAACAGTCCAACATGTGATTTTTGCAATCATAGTATTTCTGTTTGCTATGAAAGATATTAATGGAAGTGAAATTGTTCAGTTGATTAATTCAAACTGGATGACCCATTGCTTGGAAGGTCCCTGAGTTGGTTCCAGTCCAAAGGTCAAACATAACCCAGGCCACTTCCTTGGTTACAGGCTGACCAGGTCACACATCTGAAACCCGAGAGCTGCCTCCACCCAAATGTATTAGATAAGGTGAGTGATAACACTCATGAACGTGTTGCTAAAAACCAAACATACAGTGAGCACATGTGAAGCATGCCCTTATAACAATAATCAAGCTTACAGACAATAATATTACAAAATATGCTATATTATTTTTTTAAATAAATAAAACAAAACATGCAATAAGTAGTGATGTGGAAAGACAAAGGAAGCAAAAATTCCTGTGCCTTTATAACTCAAGTGGACTGACTACTTAATCCAGGAAGAGGAGGTTGAGGAATCTGTTTCCTTCCTTTTTGTTGAACCACAAAGAAATACATTTTGTTTGCTGACAGGTGAAATGAGTCTGTGGTAAATGGCTAATTTAAAAACACTTGTACTCTTAAATATTACATCACAGGACACCAGGGTTATTGCTGAGACCTCTGTTTCTCTTCATATGAGTTTAGGTCAGGGTTTCATCTGGGTGGAGTTTGTTTAGAGAAACCAACAGCACCGCCCTTGTGCCCACGTTGGCAACTTCAGACGCTGAGGTTGAACTCAAAGCGTTCCTGTTTCTCCACGTCTGAAAACCTGCCAAGCCAAAGAGGAAAACGGTGCTATTGTGGTAAACCAGCAGAGAACTGCTGTCGCTCACAAAATCATCTGTTACGGCTTCGTTTTCTTCTTTTTTTGTAAATGCCTTCTACCCACATATGGCTCCCTCTGCATCCCAAGGAGTGGTGATCTCTTTGAATTTCCTTTTCCAACGTCTCTATTGATTTGTTCCTGATGTGATTTCCGGGATCCCACAGATATTTTAGTGATATTGACTTCAACAAGTAAACTTGACTTGATGTCTTGTAGATTAAATGTAAATTTCCCCGCTGCGGGACTAATAAAGGATTATCTTATTTTATTACCTGGGATGCTTGCTGCCCAGAAGAAGTTACTGGGAATGTTTAAAATATTGCTACAGCTATTCCAAAATGCAAATATTCATTTAAGCAATGAAGGTTATAGGATCTCTAAAACAAGTAGGCCTGAAAAAAGTGATTATTTTTCTAAGTATCTACAATTATTATGGGTTAATCTATATTGGTTAGTCCAATAAAAGAAAGAAAAAAAGCCTATCACAAGTTCCCAGTAAGATATTCATTTAATAATTTAATAATATAACTAAGAGTTAAAAGAGAGAATTAGTTAAAAACAAAAAAATATTTCAATAAAAAGACTTCAACAATTAAACACAAATTAAAGTATTAGTTGTTTAATTATGTTTCACTTAAGTAAACCTGCAGTTAATCCCCAGTGACACAATTTAAAACACCTTCCCATTTAAAGTTTTGTTAAAATTAACACAAAATGTGCTTTGTTATACTGTACCACATTCATAGATTATTCATTATGGTTATTATCAGCTATAACAAATAGCAGGTGTTTTTTGGGGGAACACTTGGTGAGGCTTTACTGATACTAACACAAAGACGTATTGTTGGGAGGATTTTGAGCTTGTAGTTTCATTCCTGAATGAGATCACGTTACAAAAAGCGCAGTTTAATCCCTTAAAAGTCAAATCAGACCCTTGAATCTACACCCACGTCTTCTGTTGTTTGGTCCATTATTAAGTGTAAACTGAGCCCCAGTAGATAGCATCAGATAAACAGACGACAGAAACACAAGTTGCACTGTAAACCAGTGAAACCAGATGTCTCAAAACGTCCCTAGTTAATGTTTGTGAGGAGCTTTAGCCCCACGGACCGGGTATTAGTTAACGGGGTATTAGTAGCTCTACGTCGGTCTGCTGAACTAGAATAATGCCCTTTGTAACGGGCACCGGTGGTATCTTCACTTACCTCCACCCCTCCGTTTCGGTCATTGTGACTGTTCATTTCCAAGTTTTCCGCAGCCATCCTGTCAATAACAGCGTGTTATATCTCCAGTAGGTTTGTATATAGTGTGAGTTTTAAAAGAGTCGGTGGTCCAGCCGAGCGGGCACTGTGTAAAAAAAAAAAAAAGACAGAAGAAGAAGAAGAAGAAAAAAAAAAAAGAAAAAAAGCTCCAGCTACCGCCCCTCCAACTACAGGGAGAACCGTCCTGAAAACAACGTGGGCTGTTAGGAGAAGTTTGATCAAGGGATGCTATCCACAGGGTTATTAATACCTACAGCGGCACTGAAGCCCTGATGTAATGTAAGAGATAAGCAGGGTTTTCACACCGACTGTAGGCTGTTAGTCATTGTCAGACTGTGAAGTGAAAATAACTCTTTACTGCCACCCTGCGTTTCAGCGCGGTACTGCAGGCTAGAAACTCAACTCTTTCCAAGTGGCCAACATGGTACAGTGAGTCATGATTTGATTAAACCCAAATTTGTTCAACGATATTCACCATGTGATTATACCATCTACTGAAATAATTCAATTCAATTCAATTCAATTCAGTTTATTTTGTATAGCCCAGAATCACAAATTACAAATTTGCCTCAGAGGGCTTTACAATCTGTGCACATGCGACATCCTCTGTCCTTCCCTCACATCGGCACAGGAAAAACTCCCCTAAAAAAACCCTTTAACAGGGAGAAAAAAGGAAGAAACCTATGGGAGAACGACAGAGGAGGGATCCTTCTCCCAGGATGGACAGAATGCAATAGATGTCATGTGTACAGAATGAGCAGCATAATAATAAAGGTGTTGCAACTAGATTTTGTCTCAGAACCGTCTACAAGACCTCAAATGTGTTTTAAGTTTATGCTTTGGTAGTGCATATTACAATTGTACCAGAGTTCATTTTATTTCTGTATCTGTATGATGAATGGTAATGGTACTATATGGATGTTACTATAATCATAGTATCAGGTCCCCCTTGTGTGAGGAAATGACACTCAGGATGGCCAGTCAACAATAATGGTTTCACATTGTAATCCAGCCCCCCCACAGCCTGACCGCACCCACCAACTGGTTCCTTTTATTTCCTCTGTTTCCTTAGTGATCTGGGCATGTTTATCTCTCAAGGTTGAATCTTTAATGTTTAAAACTGCCCCCTTAGGTTCATCCTTGTGGGGAGAAAAAAAGGATGCGTTTGAGGCCCTAAGTTTTGACCCCATTCAGGTCTTGTTTCTCTCACTTTAAGTTTTATGATTCTGTGGTATAAAATAACCCAATAAAAGTTAAAGAGAAGAAAAAGATGAATGTCTCAAGCTGAAAACAAGCAGAGAATGACCTACTATAAAAAAAATCATAGTATACCATGTCATAAAAAAGTAAAGAAAAATGTCCTTTGTCTATGCCATAAAAAAACGTCATAGATATATCACAGTATAGTATTCCATACACATTTCATAGAAAATGTCATAATAAAGGGTATGATATAAAAGTCATAAAAATGTAATAGTAATGTATACCATAAAATTGTTATAAAATTATCATAGTATTACATGCTATGAAAAAAATGTCTTTGTAAAATAATGTCATAAATTTAAAAAAAAGTCATAGTATGCCTTCAAAATGTTATTTAAAGAAAAGTAATCCTCATAGTATTATATGTCATAAAGAAGTCATAAAAAAGTAATTGTATTGTATTCTATAAAAAAGTATCGTTAAAAATGCCGTAGTATAGTATGCCATTGACATTTCATAGAGAATGTGTCACGTAAGATATCATACAAAATGTTATAGTTTAGTCCGTCATAAAAAGTCTTATATACTGTAAAAATGTCATACAAATGTCAACAAAACTTTTCAGAGTATAGTATGTTATGAATTAGTTAAAAAAAAGTATTATTATTATTATGTATGCTGTGAGAAAGAGTCGTAAAAGATGTCAGATCAGTTAGCTGAGGGTGATAAAAGACTAGTCTGAAGACTGTGGGTTCACTTCTAATGTAGTGATTGTGGTAAATGTAAGGTTCAAAATGAATAAGTTAAATACATAAAGAGAATAACTCTGTGTGCATGGCATTGGGGACGTGATCGGTTGTCTGGAATGCGGCAATACTGGGTTCGGGTCATCACTGTTGTGAGGACACCATTGTCTAGAGCACCGCTGTGAAGGCAGACAAGGGAGTATGCGACTGTGTCAGAGAGATACAACTCAGGTGTTATGTAACAGAAAGACACAAAATGCAGTCTAGACATGTGGCCCAATGGCCCCATATGACCCCTCTGCGTCAGTTCATACAGAAGAAGAAGGAGAAGAAGACCTGGATGAAGAGAGAGGAGAAACTTTGTCGTCCTCAGTTTTAGTCCGGAAACACTGAACTCATCTGGGGAGAAAAGGAGGAAACATTTTGCATCATTTGCATCACATTAAAATTTGCATCACATTAAAATACATCAGTGCCTACTACTACTAGACAAACTATAGCTGCTTCATGGACTGCTTGTACAACGACAACAGCTACTGCAACAACTGCAACAACAACGTGTTTTCTCAAAGTTTTGATGACTTGCTATAGGAGCACATTTTTTATGGCATACTATATTATGAAATTTTCATTACTTAAATTAATGACTATATTTCTATGATTTTTTTTAGACATACATAACAATTGTATACCATACTACAGTATGACATTTTTCATAACATTTATTGACCTACTATTTTACCTACTATAAAATGATGGCATACTATAATATGACATTTTTATGAAATACTATACCATGATGTTTTTATGAGATTTTTATAACTCGCTATACACTGATATTCTTACCTTTTTATGATTATACCATATTGTGATATCTTTATGGTATGGTATATTATGACATTTTATATATTTTTTTTACTTTTTTACTACATACTGTATACTTTTTTATGTGAAAAAACTATATGAGATTTCTTTTGCATACTATACTAAGATACTATCTTACTAAGATAAGATATTTTTAACAACATTCTTTATGACATTCTTTATTCTTAATGCCATTTTTTATCACAAACTATACTATGACAATTTTTTTACTATATTTTGTTTCATTACATTTTAATGACCTACTATGCCTTTGATGCCTTTTTTTAAGGCATTCTATAATATTTAATTTTTTCATTACATAATATACTATGAGATTTTTATGATATATTTTATGACATACTATACTATAATGTTTACTAGACATTTGTTATGGCATAATATACCATTAAGTGTTTCTTTTACTTTTTAATGACACTCTATACTTTGACATATTTCATTAAAACAAATGTATGGCATACATACTATGACATTCTTATGACTTTTTATGACATAAGATACTATATAATTATTATGACTTTTCTTATGACACACTATACTATAATTTTTTTATTAAATACTATACTTTTACGTTCATTATGACACTATATTATAATGTTTTTATGATTTTTTTTATTGCATAGTATACCCTGATATTCTTATTACTTTGTGACATACCATACTATGACATTTTCATGGCATAGTATACTGTGCCTTTTTTCATGAATAACTATGCTTTAATATTTTTATGACATATTTAAGGTATACTATACAATTATATTTTGAATGACTTTTTTTTACATACTGTACTATCATATTTTTATATATCATTTTTATTTGTGTATGATATACAAAAATAAAAATAAATGTCATAGTGACATTCTTAAGACATTTTTTATGATATAGTATTCTATGATGTTTTTAAAGACATATTTTATGGCATACCATACTATGACATTTTTTTAAAACTCTTTTTTAAGACACACTATACTTTGACATGTTTCATGACATACTATACTTTGACACTTGTATGTATGGCCTACAAACTAATGAGTCTTTTTAATTAAATACTATACTATGACTTTTTTATGACATTTTTATAGCATTTTATACTATGACCTTTGCTATGACATTTTTTATGTAATACTAGAATATGACAGTTTTTTTAAGACATAGTATACTATGACATGACATGTTTAATGACTTACTATACCATGAATTGTCATGGCATGCTATGTTATGACATTTTTCTTACATTCTTTACAACATATGACAATGATATTATGCTTTTCTAATGACATTTTTATGGCATACTATATTATGATGTTTTTATGACACAATTAACTTTGTATTACATTCTTTATGACACATGACAACTATATTATGATGTATTTATGACAGTTTTACTCTTTTATTCCATTGTTTTCCCTTTTTTTAAGAGACAATACAATGACATTCTTATAACTTTTATATCACATACCATAAAATGACGTTTTTATGGCATTTCATATTCTTAATAACTTTCTACTGAATGAGTCGTATTCATGATCTTACCTGCACAGCCTCCTTGTGAATGAGTATGCTATACAATAATGATGAGGTCCAGTTCGTGTAATCCGTAGCCCATAGATCCTATCAGCGTCCCCTTTTTTTCATCTTACCATTGGAGGCTTAGCGCGTCACCGTGGGGGCGGACTGCAGTGTGGTCCACACCATAGACATCACACAGCCTGTGTCACGGGAGGCTGAGGGTTCCGCCTAAAAACGTGTCGAGTTATTGGATACGTGTTGTTGCCAGGGGCGTGCATTATAAGCTGAAATATTCTTGTTTCTCCAAAAACCTGAAAGAGATGAAATATAGGAAGAAAACAGTCGTATCAGCTGGACGGAAGATGCGCTGAGAGCTGCCTGGCTCAACCTGAGGGGAAACTGTGCCGCAGTGAGCATTATCTGATCACAGCCTCTGTCCATCCTGCACTCTCCAGGACAGCAGAGGAAACAAGGACGCAAAGGATAGTTAAATGCAGAGAAAGCTGAGGCGCCACTTCTCGGAACTTATTCCCATTTTTTCACGCGGATCACACGCTATGTATTTGCAATAAAACTGGGTCTTTACAGGGGATGACAGCAGCTGCGCACTCGATCGTCCCATGTTGTGTCTTTGGAGGGATTAGTAAGCGGCGGCACAGCCTCAACATCCTGGCCTGTCCACTGTAGGCCAGCAATCTGTCTGCGAAACAACATTACATATTGTTATAGTCTGCACCGGAGAGGGGACCATATGCAATGTGGAGGAGAACTGTTGTCATGAGCTCATAGGATGAACAGGCAATGACATCAGGCTTAACTTAAATCGGCTCTGTGCTGTATTGCAGCAAGGTTGGACCGGGGCGTGAGGTGGAGGCAAGGAGCAATGCGCGCATCCTCCCGAGCTGTGAGGATGTTCTGTGTCCTAAACAAATTCAAGGCATAAGGCGGCCATATACATCCTGAGCTGGAGAACTGCGTCACTGCACGAGAGTGTTGCAGGTAATTAAAAAAAAAAAACTCTCTTCTCCCAGCACCGGGAGAGGAGCGTGCTCATCATCCTCCCAGCACGATGTCGCCGGTAAGTGCTTAACAATTTACCAGGGATGGCTTCGGCGGATCATTCAAGCAACGATCCGCCACTGGGATCCACATATTCCTCAGCACCCAATTTAGACTCGGACATTAATGCAAATGCCCGCGGTCGTATTTATCAGAATGGGACAGACCACAATATCAACATCTACATCGAAGCCCTGCGAGGAGCCAGTGACCCCAGCGCGTACCCGTCCACCGACTACCGGGCGCTGGTCCGCCAGAGGTTCATTCGGCGGAGTTTGTGGGTGTCAGACGCCGAGGAGCAGCAGCAGCAGCCGCCGGTGGACACGCAGGAGTGTGTCAGCAGCAGCAGCAGCAGCAGCCCGGTGCCCCACATTGACCTGCGGACAATCGTCGATCGGAGTCGGACCCGGGTTCTGCAGGGGACCCGCCTGGGCCTCCAGAAGACTTCGAGCACAGAGAGCCAGGTGGGGATGAAGGACAGCGCCGTAGAGAGCGTGAGCGCCGACGAGGAGAAGCGGGACCGGGGCGGAGCAGAGCCAAAGGTGGAGGTGGAGGTGGCACCCTCGGATGTCACAGGTAAAGCAGGAAGTGACGAGAACGAAGAGGAGCCCGGGATGAAGGCTGTGTCCACTTCACCTGGGGGTCGCTTCCTCAAGTTTGACATTGAGCTGGGGAGAGGGTCCTTCAAGACCGTCTATAAGGGTCTTGACACCGACACCTGGGTCGAAGTGGCATGGTGTGAACTTCAGGTGGGTTCAATGATCATTCAAGTCCAACATCAGTCAGCAAATGACTTATTATCTGTGATTATGCAATTTATAGGAAGTCCTATGAATTGCATAATCACAGATAATAAACATGCAGTCCTGTGTGTAATTGGTTTGTTAAACAAACACAGAAAAGGTCAGTCCTCTGTCAGTGTGCAGCCTTCTGCAAAGGTCACCATTGGTCAAGGGAACACCCAGGATATAAATACGTTCTGGATGTGTTTCCCCCAGAAAACAGGTAACAGTAACGCCCCTCATTTGACGTTGAAACAGTCAGACATGTACATCACTTTTTACGTTTTAACCACTTAGAGGTGTACCAGAAAACTCTCTTACCAAGCACTTTACACTGCTTAAATGACATCACCTGCTTACAGGTGCCTCGACATCTAAGAGTGAATATGGATTATTGTCAGATTATTCTGTGTTATTATGTTTATTTCCTGCCTTTGTTCTTCCCCTCTAGTAACCAGTTACTGAACGACTGAACCAGTGCAGGATCAGGGTCAAATTGATGAGCCATTCAGCAATTACAGGCATTTGCGTGACTTTCTTATTGATGATAGGATTTTTAGCGACAGAGTTGTTCTGTTCTATTGTTTTTATAATCTCATAGTGTGAGTATAGTGTTATGATGTACAGCACCCAGGTGAGATAATGAGTTACCCCATTTGGTTTTCCATAATGTCTTTGTTATTGAGACATTATTGAAGTATTTGTTCTCACTTGGGAACTGAGGAAAAGTATCGTTCAGAGTATTGTTTCAGGGCAGAGTGAGGAGAAAGAGTAGTTTTACTTTTTGGCAGCGCTCACATTGCACCAGCTCTCACTCTCATAATTCTCAGCCCAAATGTTTCCATCATTTATTTTCATGCCCCCCAAAGACATTAATAAGATTTCTTTGTTTTCCTTTGCAGCTGCATACGTTCTTAAATTATAAGGAAATTGAATCAAAGTAATTCTGTTCTTTTACCTAAACAGCATTCAGCCCGGATTCACAGTGTCAGTAGGTGTTGACACTTTAATTAGTCAGAATTTTAACATGGGACAAATATAAATACTCAAGTCTCATAGCAGTGACAGTTTACTGTATCACTAATCAGTGTATGTGGTAATCTAATGATTAGTTTAAATGCTATCCATGTGATCTACAGATTAGCCCGTATCCAGACCTGGAGACAGCGGTTCAAAATGTCCTAAGCTTTTACAGTCTGTCCAGAGCAAATAAACGCCCGCAGATTACTTTTGAGGACAGTCAATGCAGTATCATACCTCTGTGAGAATTACTACCTTTATAAAGTATTGTCCAATAAAACAGGCACAGCCACCTGTTTTTTGTTTTTTTAACAGAATATACTCTGGACCCAAAACCAGCGTGTATGTCCTTTTTAAAGCTTCTGATATGTGAGGAAAGATTCTTAATTAACAAGGTAATTGGTTGTTTGAAAATATGTCCTGGAAAAGCATGTTATTTGTGTTTGCTTGTTTTTGTTTTTGGTTTCCTTCGCATATTTTTACCAAACTTTAAATAGCAGCTTTATTTTAGTCAGTTTACTGGCTGGTACTTCTAGAGTATAGACATTTTGCACGGGGGCAAATAAATAAAGCTGGTTCAGGCTGATTCAGCAGCTCAACGTCATCTCATGAACCTTTATTTTACTCTCAAGAATCATAATGAGAATAATGACTTTGAGAGGCAGCCCTAAAGCAGGATCTTTTTAGATTCAGGGCAGCTTCAGAACAAACAGACGATGCTTTTTTTTGTCTTCCCACTCTTGCAGAATCCAGGTTCACCCTGTCAGGCCCGAGGGAATAAGTAATACAAACTACAGCACAACTCAATCGAGTTCAGACATAGAATTAAATCACCATTACGTTGTGCTTATCTCACAGCTCTTGTTGGCAACATTTCAGTGAGGCAAGGGATGGCACAGAAGTTCTCTGTTTTGTTGATGTAAGCACTATAATATATATGTAATGAGGCTCATTCGGATGTGAAATTTCAATCAATCATTGTAAGTCAATCAATCATTGTAAGACAAAGTGAGCCCACAATTGATTGTGCATAAGGTATTGAATCACCTCCTTGTTAAATTGCGCATTTCAGACTTGGTTCTCTGGTTTTGTAACTTGTATTTAATAACACAGGATTGAGTAGTACTCACTCATTATTGTATAGGAGTAAAACAGTAGCTTCAGTGTGCCTTAAGTTTTTTTTCAGAGAGCAACTGCTATTTTTAAGCACACTACTACATTATTAATGGGAGTTCCAAGAGGAAGAGATACTCTTTATTTGAAAGAGTATCAGGAAAGACATTTATCATGCATGATCATCTCTACAGTAAGTATTTATGTACAGTGTTCATGTGGGTGTATTTGCGTCTGAGCCGGTTCTTAGGGGAAATCTAGGGATGATTCAACCATTCTGTCCCCAGAGATGAGGCCTTATCCTTCAGGGCTCCTGTGTCTCGCTCACAAAAGCCACTGAAACTTAAATAGTGTGCCTTTACTGTCTGTGAGTTTGAGAGTAAGACATAGAGTGAGACAGCAGAAAACATAGATGCTCATAGAAAGATTTATAAATCAGATTTAAAGAGTAGCAGGTGCCTGGTGTCAGGTAAACCCGGCCCCTAGTCTTGTTACTTATTTATCCACTTAATGATGATCAAATATCTGCTTGGCAAGTTGTTAACCGGAAATTAACTAATTATGCAACATGATTTAGAAAAATGCAAAACAACTTCTGTGCCCCACTGTTGCACATTATTTGTCTTGATTGATGGCTTCATAATGAATACTAAACATGGATTCATACCCCTGTGGTATTACCACACAGATGTGTCTGGAGAGTGAATCCTGCTGATGCAGGCCTGCACCAAGACAGAGAGAGAGAGAGAGAGAGAGAGAGAGAGAGAGAGAGAGAGAGAGAGGGAAAGGGAGGGTTCAGCTAAGGACAGTGAGTAAGACTTGTAGTATTTGATACACTGCAAAACAGGAGTTCTATATTTATATTCATTGCACTCCATTAGATGCAAATGTCAGTA
The DNA here is from genome assembly GCF_027596085.1 of Anoplopoma fimbria. Classification (NCBI taxonomy): domain Eukaryota; kingdom Metazoa; phylum Chordata; class Actinopteri; order Perciformes; family Anoplopomatidae; genus Anoplopoma; species Anoplopoma fimbria. Next base: position 15,964,817 of record NC_072465.1, read on the forward strand.
ATTTATGCACTTACACAGCAGATTTTGTGCCACACCCTGCTCAGATCTTCTCTCTACAAAGAATCGTTAGTAACCTGTGCGTAAAATAGCTAGAAAATATGAATAGAGAGATGAGACGAACCGTAAAATATTTGTATTAAATCAGAATGAGCATTATGACAGGAGCTAGAGCGGGGAGGCTTATCCTTCACAGTGCTGCTCGTAATCTAAGATGCGTTAGGCTGCACACTGCATAGGTCACTGTGTGCTGTGAATGAAATCTGATTCCCCAGCATCAATCAATAATCAATACCATGTGATGTACAGTAAGTTATTGTGCATCCCGGACATTTAAAACACTAAATGCACCCTCATCGTCACCATTAAATGTGTTTATTGAGCGAGAGGGAGAGAAAATCCAGAGGTCATTCAGCATTTGTCGTGGCTGAGGCCATTGGGTTGTATCTGCCATGCTGACTGGAGAGAAACAGAAATGTAGAGGATGTACGCTGTCAGCTGTTTTACTATTTATACAACAGTTCAGGGAAGGCAGGGGCCAAAATATTGATCCAGTATACAAGGATTCACTCAGGCTTGTATACCCAAAGACTTTGACGATTTGCACACAGTAACTACATAAAAGGGAGTTTCTCTTGATGTTTTGGACTCTGTGATGGAAAATACTTAATCTCTAGCTTGCTGTTATAAACTTTTGACATTCACTGATTGAAATGCAATTTAATCTTTTGTTTATCTGTCATGACAGATGTGTCTCTGTCTCACAACGCCAGATTAACTTTTTCTGGAAATGTAGTCAGTATTCCATTCATAGTTATGAGGGAGTTTAGTGCTGTATGTTTTATACACACTAGTGATAAAGAAAAAAACTTAAATGGTTCAGACCATTTTTACCGACCCGAAATGCCAAGGTTGTGTTAACTCTAAACATGAGGCAGTTCTAACAGAGCTCCAGTCCTGAACTAACGCCAGACTTTTAAAGGCGGTTCAGAAAAGATTGTGTCTTCCATTACCACTTCATTTAAGAAAAGCACAGAAAATGATGATGATTCAGTTCCTTCCGCCTCCAACACCCCTCAAACTTGTTATATTTGGACAAATTGACCACTGCTGGAGCTTCTTCTCTGATAAGGCTCCAGAATAATGAAAAGAAATGGGTGGATGAACCGGGAATTCATTATTTATCAGTAAAAAATAAAATCTCTCTTTATTTTCCCTAGGAACGGAAACTATCCAAAGTTGAGAGACAGAGGTTCAAAGAGGAGGCCGAGATGTTAAAGGCTCTCCAGCATCCCAACATCGTGCGATTTTATGACTTCTGGGAATCACCGGTTAAAGGGAAGAAGTGTATCGTTCTGGTAACGGAGCTGATGACCTCAGGGACACTTAAAACGTGAGAGTCAACATGAAAATACAACTTTCTATAATTATCTTTAATGATTTATTTGAATTGTGTCGGTGTGCTTCTCATCTTAGCTCATATGTGTCCTTTTCAAAGTTACTTGTCTGTAAGCGTAACAACAAATATTATTCTCTCATTGCTGCTTGTATTAGTCCGTTTTTAAAAAGCCTGACAGTAATAACCATTAGTCTGTCTACATCATGTGTATCAAGTTTCATACCAATTGAATGATACCATTACAGTGAATTCAATACTAGACTATAGAGACTGAAATATTTGGACCTTGTGAAAAAAAAAAGAACAAGACAATTGATTGTTCTTCTTGCTCAAATAATTAATACACTGGAAAATGTTTAAGGAATTAAAAATGAGGAGATTTATTTGAGAATAGAATAGTCATCAAAGATTCATGTGGACTGTGTTTGCAGCTGATGCTTAATGAAAGCAATAATAACTTGTAACAGCTTTTACATTTAATCAACACAGTGACTAGTGGGGACAGACCTTGATAAGTCATTTCACAATTCAATGTGTTTCAAATAGAAGATGTAGCTACCTGTTGACAACAGAAACATCTCTATCTCCTCACAGGTATCTGAAGCGTTTTAAAGTGATGAAGCCTAAAGTTCTTAGGAGCTGGTGCAGGCAGATTCTCAAAGGCCTCCACTTCCTCCACACAAGGACTCCTCCAATCATCCACAGAGATCTCAAGTGTGACAACATCTTCATCACTGGTCCCACAGGCTCTGTTAAAATAGGAGACCTGGGCCTGGCAACACTGAAGAGGGCCTCCTTTGCTAAAAGTGTCATTGGTTAGTCATCAGCTATTTGTCAAAACATCATTTTATTGAATATTTATTTAAACCTGCAGTAACTTTTGGGCACTCTGGGAGCAGTGGAAACAAGCGGTGAATGCAACAGACAGATTATCACCTTTTAAGTCGATATGAGACATTGTTTACTAGACAGTTGGATTAGCATTAATTTGAAATTGTGGTAACCTGAAGAATGTAAGATCAATACTACCTTCTCTAACCTCTGTTTTTGGTCTCCACCAGTTCCTGAGGGAAATACCTGTCTCTTTACTCTCATCAGCTAGTCGCTAACTATGTATGTCTGCCGTTTGCCGCTGAGCAGGTATTGTACAGTGGGTTTACAGCTTTTTAAACAGCTTCTTGCTGCCACCAAAAAACAACACTGATTGTGAGGGTTGATCGAAATCTCTCTGTGAGTTTCTCAGTTTTTCTCCTGTACTTTATTAAAAAAAATAATAAAACACCTTTTTATAAATCAGACAGTAACATCATATTATTGTGTTAAAGTTGGACAGAACATCTTTGGGTTTTTTATTTTTTGATCAATTCTCTGTTCTCTGCCATTTGAATGATCACTAAATTCTTGGAATGATTAAGCAGCTGTGTAGGCTTTCCGTCCTTGACACTGGTATTGATTCTACTGATGAAAATGGATAGGATGAAACACTGATAACTGCATTTGGCTTTTTAATTGATCTCCCTCTCTTGCATTCATTTTCCAGGCACTCCAGAGTTCATGGCCCCAGAGATGTATGAGGAGCACTATGATGAGGCTGTGGATGTCTACGCCTTTGGGATGTGCATGCTGGAGATGGCCACCTCAGAATATCCTTACTCTGAGTGTCAAAATGCTGCTCAAATCTACCGCAAAGTCACCAGTGTGAGTTCATGTTTAAAGCTGTTAAACTCATTGCTATTAGGACTATATATGGCTTCAGGGTCAGTTGTTCTTAACAAATGATTCATTATGTTTTCTGTTGCTCGGAGACATGTACAGAGGTTGCAACCAATTATTTTCACTATCAAATATATTTATACATATATAATAATATTTTTTAATTGACAGACTGATTTTGAAGAAAGTGTTATTTCTTTTTGCAATGGTTAATAGTCTTGCTTTATCCATCAAATCGGTTTTTTTATTGTAGAAATGACACCTACAATAAATCAATTATTATAGTTTTAATCAGTTCTTTGGGGATTGACTAATCACTCAACTAATAATTCCAGCATCCCAAAAGTCCTCTTATATGGCAGTAGCTTCTTAATCCCCGGAGTTCAGATGTCTGGGAGAAAATGTGTTTTGACCGTGCAAACAACACTTTATGTACTTTCTTTGGGATGCAGTCACATGCTAAATTCTGCTGTTTTGCATGTGTCAGTTGGTGAGTTGATACATGTTAATGCTGGTTTGTTTTGCAGGGGGTGAAACCTGCCAGCTACAGCAAAGTGAGTGACCCAGAAATTAAGGAAATAATCGGGGAATGTATCTGCCACAGATGGGAAGAAAGGTAAGTGGAGCAGCACTTTGGACAGTGCCTCGGGTCTCGTGATGCATTTTGTATGTAGGGAGCGGGTTATCCTCACCTCAACACTGCTGTTTTGTTTCTGTTTCTGCGCTGTGACATCTCTGCCAGTATTTGTCTCTGACACAGTTGACGTTTCTGTGTGGGTTAGGTTACTATCATTGTGACCTTTAACAAAGGGCAGTACCTGGTGTTTGTGTATTTCCTGCAGGTACTCCATCAAGGACCTCCTGAATCATGCCTTCTTTGCAGAGGATACAGGCGTGAGGGTGGAGCTCAATGAAGATGATGATGGGAAGAAATCGTCCATTGCCCTGAAGCTTTGGGTTGAGGATACTAAAAAGCTGAAGGGGAAGTATAAGGACACTGGTGCCATTGAGTTTTCCTATGACTTGGTAAACGAAGACCCGGAGGTTGTTGCACAAGAAATGGTAAACACATTTTTAAGTTACTAAAAGGATAATTGTATTTAATTTAAATACACAGACAATAGTTGTAGGGTTAGATTTTTCTTGACGCCATTAGCTGTTAATTTATTATTAGTGTGTTTTACTTAGTGGGTAGCAATTAGAGGTCTGAACCCAGGTTAATCAGGTGTTCAAAGGAAATGATTGATCCCTTATCTATAAACTGGTCTGGATGTCTCTGCTTTATTTTGATTTCAGCTTTTGTTGGTTTTGGCCGAAGTGTACGTTGTGTTCCATGTGTTTCATCTGTCCACTAGGCAAAAGCCTCTGAAAATACAAATTTCTGTGCGGCTGTGTTTTGTCTGTCCATTGACACTTCAAAAATAGCTCTAAATCAGTGCATAATGAATATTAAGCTGCAGGTAACCATAGCAACAATACTTCTCTGTGCTACATTACCAGTTAACCACCATTGATTAAACTGGCAAAAAAAAAAACTGGATGGTGATTTCAACACAATATCTTGTTCTGCCTGTGATAAGTGGCTGTGGTACAAGCACAATAATACACAACGATGTAGCCGAAGAAATGCAATGAGGAGCCTTTAATGTATTTTTTTATTTATTACTTATGTGGTATCATTCCACCACGTGTTTCAGTGTATATGAGTGTCTAGTAATAAAGCAACACAATCTTGGAACACAATCTTTGGCCGTTTTAATTAGGTGTGTAATGTAACTGGTGTTGGTTGGTGATCATGTCTGTAACCATACGCTTGAGGGATATACAGAATTGATTGAAACTAGAGTAACTGATCAGCTGATCCTTGCTCTTCAATGCAAACATATGAGAAAGCATGAACAGGCAGGTCTGTCATGTTCAGGGGTCAAATAGAAGGAAGATTTGATGGTTGATTACATACAGTGTTGAATTACAAACCTGCAGTGAGTATCTTCCATGTGTCCTGTAGGTGGAATCAGGTTTTTTCCTGGACTGTGATGTGAAGGTAGTTGGGAAGTCCATCCGTGACCGCGTGGCTCTCATCAAATGGAAGAGGGAGCGTACCGTCTCGTCAGGACTTGGCGAAGCAGCCGTGAAGAAGCCGCAGCCGAACCTACTTCAGGTGCCCGGTGCCGTTGTACCACAGGCCCCTACATTATCTACGACAGATTGTGAGGACCAAGAGGTGGAGCCGCAGACCCTGATCTCCACCGTGCCAGCTGCCACATCTGCAATATGTGAGAACCTGCAATTAGAAGCACACATGAACGTATCTTATATATCAAACAATTTCAGTGTAACTGTTCAGAACTCACTCATCCATTACAGGAAATGACACTCTGATGACTTAAAACAGTTAAATTGGTATCTGTGAAGAAAAGTTGACTGCAGCGTCTGAGTAACACCTATTAGTCATCAATGTGACATCATCACCCAGCTTTTGAATTTGAATGGGATGCTTCTCCGCTGTCTTTTCCTTCCCTTGTCCTTCCTCAGTGTCTGTCCTTCCAGCAGAGGATCATTGTGAATTATAATGTTTGTCATTACAGCTGACAGTGGAGTGAGCTCTACCATGCATTTAGATGATCTCAACAATCAGCAAGATGGCCCCTACCAGTCGCTTCCAGAGCCCACTTCCACAACTCAGACGATCTACAGTCCTCCTGCACAGGTTGAGCCTCAGCAGCACCAGGGAACCTACCAGCAATCCACAGCACAGGCCTCTCATGAAACCTACACACAAACATCCACGCAGTTACATCAGGGAGCCTACCAGCAAACCACAGGTCATCTGCATCCTGGGGCCTATCATCAACCTGCAGCACAACAGCAGCAGGGGCCCTATCAGTCTCAAACAGTGAGTGAAAGCATCTCTTATTTCTGTGGCAACTTCCTTAAATCCTTCATTTGTTTTCTGAGTTGTTTTCTGAAATAACAACATTTTTTATTTTATTTTTTGGAATGATACCTGATCAGCGTCACTACAGTGATCCCTTTGTATGTCATGACAAACTGTTCATCACTGAGGGCACAGTGTGTCTTAGGCGTGGAAGCGCCTCCCTGGTTGAGATGTTACGGTGTAAGACACACTGTCCCACTAAGACGATGAATAAAAGCCCCCGTCTGTGTCCATCACAGGATCTGGCTTCAACAAAAAGCACAGAGAACTCAGCGCATGGCACAGACTTCCTATCCTCTAACTCAGCCCAGAATCCATCATTGTTATCTTCTCCATTGCCCGCACATCAACACGCTCATCATGACTCAGCAAGTCATTTCAATTCACCTCTCCTTCCCCTGAATTTACAACCTCCCTCAGAGCTCCGTCTGATGGTGCCACGCAGCACACAGCCCCACCGCCACTGCAAGGCTTGCATGTCTCGCCTTTTGAGCCATAAGACAAAGGAAGGTGCATCTCCGGGACACACGCATAAACACTCTTTCTCCACATCTGCCAATTTTACTTCAGTTTCTAAGCCAGGCTCACCCACATCTCCTCACCTGGCAAGGTCTCCTGCAGTCCCCCTACCTTCTCATCTGGCCTCACCCTCTCCCCCATCAATAAACAGTGAACCAACACTGGTGAAATCCCTGTCACATCTATCCCCACCCTCACAAGTTGTTCTACCACGGAGTTTGTATGAGGGTGGAGATCTCACTCTTCTCGACCACTGTCTCCATCACATCGTCAATCGCAGGACCAGTGCCCCCACTCTGTCTGCTAATCATTCAATGCACAGCCATGGGGAGGTCAGGGGTACTACCTCCTCCGGGGTTGAGCATGTTAACAAGAGGCTGAGTCTGGACGTCCCACTCTTCTCTAGCCCAAATCTGGACAGGGATCGACTGTTATCAGCACGTGAGAGTGAAGGCAGACCAGATCCACCGGTAGGTTAGAGAAGTAGGCTTCATGTAGGCTAAGTCTTGCCGTAGCAGCAGCCTGCTGTTCCCTTTAATGATTCTGCCAGCTACTTCGCTCCCCTCGCGTTTCTATGACAGAAGCAAAGCCAGCCCAGCAGCCAGTCTCTGCTCCTACCTAATCCAAAATAAGGTCTCCGTCTTAGTGTGGCAGCCTACAAAATAAAGCGCTAGCACAGTGTTTGCCAGTATGGCTGATGAGTAACCCTATAACATCCCTTTTCCATCATCGAAACATTTTTAAACTTCTAAAAAACACCCCTCTCTACTATCTTGCATATAGCTACGCCTGCCTTAATACAATTAACATTTTAACTTTGAGCTTAATTTGTAAATAAATAAACATGGCCGTGTCATATTATACCTAAAAACCAGGTCGAGTGAATGTGATCTCTCTTATGTGTTTCTGACAGACAGTTTCTGCTCCAGCTACACCAGCCCCTATAGTGCACCAGAGTAGACAAACAGCAGTGAGCTTCCCAGCTGCAGCCCCCGCTCTACAGCCACAACTTAATGCCCAACCCAGCCAGGAGCAGGTACTGCATGCATCTATCTGCGACAGGCCCCGGCAACAGTTAGACACGAAAAGCAGAATTAGGAGGCAAAAGTTCGGAAATTTACTCCCTGAAGCCCACTCAGGGTTAATGTTTGTTTGGCATTCAAAATGACTAATTCTATCATTGGCATTCAGTGTCAACTGTTGCAAACCATAACATGCAAATTAGATTGATGTGCAATTGGGCATCTGATGTCCCCTCTTAAATACTTCATCTCATACTGTATATCTATATGTGTGTGTGTGTGTGATTGGCTTTTCATATAGTTTGTCTTTGCTCCCTGTAGTGCCATCTCCAACCAGCTGCTGTGCTGCCCCAGGTACAGCCATCATTTCTTATAAATTAACTGCAGCTGGCTACAGTGCACACACTGCAAACCACACAGAATAATTCATTCACGTCTACCTGCCCTGCAGCTCATTCTTACTAAACTGGAGCTGTTAGACCAGAACATCTTGTCAGAGTTAGTTTGTATTTTCATCACAAAATATTTACTCGCCAGTCAAACAGGAAAACAATTGTTTGATTTCCTTCCTTAGCTGTTATCTGTTGAGCAGCCTACATCTCACCTGAGTCTTCCTTACATATCTACCAGTTTTCCACAGTCAGTGTCCAGTTCTCCTTCCCCCTTCCTGCCCCTTCATATCAGAACAAAGGTGCGTTGTGGTAGCGTTAGAAACACAAGATCAAACTAAGATAGAAAATTTGGTAAAGTATAGGTTACAGGATTTATACATAGGGAACCTGTGTGAATGTTATTACTATCGACTGGTTGTCTCTGTTCATTTTATATCATTTTCCCTTCTTTCCCAGTTTCCCTCTACATATCCTGTTGTTCAAATAGGTAGCCTCAGGCCCACTTCCTTCCCCCAAGCTCCTCTGCCATTTTCCTACAGCAGCTGTGGCCCTCTTATGTCTAGCTCCCACTACTCACCATCACCCCACCATCCCTCCCTCCCTCCAACCTCTCACACTACCCCGCCATTTATACTGACTCTCTGCAGCCCTCAGACCCCTCCGTCCACACCTCAGCAGCTGCCCATTGTGGCGTCTGTTCCACTTTTTGCCATGGCCATGTCCCCTGCACTGCCCCAGCAGCAGGGCGGCCCTCTCACTTCTCAGACAAACATTGGTAGCTTCCATACCACCCATCCTTTACCTCTCTCCCAGGTACAACCCACCCCATATCCCGCCCCCTACCTTGTGCAGGAACTGGCTCAGCCGCCTGTCCAGGTGAATATTTGGCTCAGTTCTCACTGTAATGGTTGGGTCATGGCTAATCTGTTATACTAAGGTGGAAATGTGTCGTAATTGTTGGTATAATGCATGGAGGGCATGTATTTAAGGGATATAGAGGTGAACAGTTAACAGAAATTGATAAACAATTCCCTAAATGTGCTATTCTTTCCAGGTACAGATGATTCCGACTCCTCTGTGGGGAAGTGGAGTAGATGTCGAAACCCCTTCAGCAGGCCAAGACTTCACTGTTGCTCCAACAGTCCCAGCTCCAGTCCAAGCCCCAGCCTCAATCTCAGCTACAGCCCAAGTTGAAACTCAAGCTCCAGCTCAAACTCCCACTCTGGTCCCAGCACAAAACCAACCACCTATATCAGCTCAAACTGCAGTAATGCCTCAAACTCCAGCTTTGACAGTTGTTAATGCCCCAACTTCAGTCCCAATAGCAATGCAAACCACAACCTCCGCTGCAGTTCAAGCAACAGCCTCTGCATCAGGTCTCATTTTTGAATCACCAAAAGGCTCATCTAC